>NW_026868150.1:646702-841727 GCF_020745735.1 Hemiscyllium ocellatum | reverse complement strand
TGCAGGAGGGCATGCCAGGAGCAGAACCAGGAATGTATAAAGATAAAATGTTCATCAGCTGAAGCTTCCAAACAGTAATACTACGTGCCAGATAGCATAAACAGCAAGGGACAGACAGAGATTAGCGATCACAGAACGAATGCATCAGAATTAATCTCTGCAGTCCTGCTAATCTGATCCTGAAGAGTGGCTGACGATTAAACAACTCACCAGAGTATGAGTCTCCACAAAATATCCCCAACCTCAATGATGGAAGAGCCCCGCACAACAGTGCAAAATATAAGGCTGAAGCTTTCGTTGCAATCTTCAGTCAGACGTTTTGATTGGGTGATCCATTTTGGCCTCCTCCGGTGGTCCCCATCATTACAGATAGCAGCCTTCAGCAAATTCGATTAACTGATATCAAGAAATGGTTGAAGGCACTGAATACTGCAAAGACTATAGGCCCTGGTAACATGCCGGCGATAGTCCTGAAGACTTGTGATCCAGAACATCCCGCTCCCCTAGCCAAGCTGTTCCAGTATGCTGACCAACCGACAATGGGGAAAAACTGCTCAAGTATGTTCTGTACATAAAACGCAGGACAAATTCGACCCCTCCAAATACAGCCCTATCGGTCTACTCACTATCATCAGTAAAATGATGGAAGGTGTCATCAACAGTGCTATCAAACCGCACTTGCTCAAAACTAACCTGCTCAGTGACCCCAGTTTGGGTTTTTCCAGGGTCGCTCAGCTCCTGAACTCGTCACAGCTTTGGTTCAAACATAGAAAAAGGAACTGAATTCCAGCCCTTGACATCAAGGCTGCATTCTGCCAAATGTGACATCAAGGACCCCAAGCAAAAACGGTATCGCGGGCCAACACTCCATTATTGGAGTCATACCTGACAGATAGGAAGATGGTCATTGTTGTTGGAGGCCAGTCATCTCAGCTCCAGAACATTTCTGCTGTAGTCCCTAGGATAATGTCCTCGGTCCAAACATCTTCAGACGCTTGAACAATGACCTTCCTTCCATCATAAGGTAGAATTGGGGATATTCTATGATGACTCCACAATGTTTACCTCCATTCGCAAATGTTCAGATATGGAAGCAGTCCATTCCTAAAGCAATATCCAGGCTTGGGCTGGCAAGTGGCAAGTAACATTTGCACCACATAAATTCAGACAATGACTGCCATCAATAAGAAACAATATAACCACTTTGTATTCTGCAGCATTCTCATCACTAAACTCCCCCACTATCAATATTCTGGTGGTAGTGATGGTGGGGGGAGGGGGGGGGGTTGGAGGAGTGTTCATTGACCAGAACATCAACTGGACTTGCCACATGAATCTAAGAGCAGATCAGAGGCTAGGAATACTGCACGAGTGACTCACCTCCTGACTACCCAAAGCCTGTCCATCATCTACAAGGCACAGGTCACGAATGAGATGGAATATCTTCACTTGCCTGAATGGGTGCATCCCCAACAACACTTAAGAAGTTTTACACAATCCAGGACAAAACAGCCCATTTGATTTGCACCACATCCACAAGCATTCACCCCCTTCACCATAGTCACTCAGGAGCAGCAGTGTGCACTATCTACAAGAGACAATGGAGGAATTCCCCAAGATCCTCAGACAGCTCCTTCCAATCTCACGAACACTTCCATCTGGAATGACAAGGGCAGTAGACTTTTGGGAACATCGCCACCTTCAAATTCCCCTCCAAAAGAGTCAACATCCTGATTTGGATATGCATTGCCGTTCCTTCACTGTTGCTGCGTGAAAACCATGGAATTCCCTCTTTAGTCACCAGTGGATCACCGCACAGCAGGTAGGTTGCAGCAGTTCGAGAAGGCAGCTCAGCACAACCTTCTCAAGGGCAACTGAGGATGGGCAAGAAATCCTGGGCACATCCAGCGATGCCCACATCCAAAAACATCTTTTTTAAAAATAGTTCCAAGTTGAGCATCTCGATGGGACAGGTGATCTGATTTGAACATGAACAGGAAAGCAGTGTTTCTAATATTGAACATTTTAGACTTTTCTGTTATTAGAGGGTGTTCAGTATTCGATGACATATTGTTGCTGAATGCTGTGATAAATTGCACCTGTTTTGTTTAAATCAACAATACTGGCGTAACAGGATCAAGCCTTCGAAACCACCAGACAATGACAATCATCGTGGAGAGAATGTAATCCCGCCAGATGAGACTCACTGATAGCAGCTCAAATTCCAAATATTAATGGAATACTGGCTGACACTGAATCTTCCCACTGTCCATATCACAGTGGTTTCCATTGACCAGAACGTGAAGTCAAATCAACATACAAATACAAGGGTTACAAGAGCAGGTCAGATACTTACAAGTCTATACTGAATAATAGACCCTATGACCTAACCAACATGAGATATAGCAATAGATTTCGGCCATTCAGCCCATTCCTTCACTCTGATACTGTGCCTTTTTGTCATTGTCTCTATGAAAAGTGGAAATATCTTCTACATACTGACTGTATCAACCTTTGCTGTAATCCATTAGTTTCAATCTGAACCCCCTCCTCACCCCCCACAATTCTTCTAAATTCTATCGTGTACACACCCTGCCGCTCATATGACAAGCTATCATCCCCAGGATGGATCACCTCCAACACCAGCAGATCTTTCTCCAGAGATAGTGTCCAAAACAGCTCACAATTGGTCAAATGTTGCCTGTCCATAGCCCATTACATTCTCAGCAGTATGTCTCCCGTCTTGCTTTCTTGGTCTCTTGAAATGAATGCGAACATTGCTTTTGCTTTCCTAATTGCCAACTGCACATGCACGTTAACCATAAGAGAGGACGGGTGGTTCAAAATCCTTTTGTGCTTCAGATTTAATGGATCCTATTAGAACATGGTGTCTCCTCTATTCCGCCTACCAAAGTGCATATGCTCACATGTTCCCATACTGTGTTCCATCAGCCACGTGTTTTCCCACAGTCCTAAACAGTTCAAGCCTTTCTGCAGCATCCCCACTTCCTCAATATCATCTGCAACTTAGCAAAACTGCCTTCAAGTCCTTTGTTCAGTTTGTTCATGTATAATACATTTCCTGGCTCCCTAAGGACCGTCCACCATCTACAAGGCACAACAGTCAAGATGCTTGACACCATTCAGGTTGAAGCAGTGGCTTGACTTGAATTACACCTGCAAAGTCTTCACTCCCTGCACCACTGATTCTCAGTAGAAGCACACCTTACCCCGCTTTGTTGTGAGTTTACTTCATTATGGCGTACAATCCCAGTCTATTGATGTCACTCCGTCTCAACACTAACTGAGTGGTGCTCACACCAACCATGTCACTATGTATTGATGACGATGGACGAAGGTCGGCGAGGGGATGTCTATGATGAATAACTGTGTGACTGCCAGGCTGAAACCTGCCCTGACAGCCTCGGATGTACCTGTGCCCGCTGTCACCGCTGTAGGCATGATCAGTCTTCCTGCAGGTCAAATCAAGAAAAGCGACAGCCCTGGATAGTGTTCCCGGCTGAGCACTCAGATCCTGTGAGGACCAACTGACAGAGGTATTCACGTACAATTTCAGCCATTCCTTCCACAAGCTGAAGTCCCAACCTGCTTCAAGAAGACCAACATCAACCTTCATCATTGTGCTTCCAATTAAACCTGTTGGACTATAACCTGGTGTTGTGCGATTTTTAACTTTGTACACACTTGTCCAACACCGGCATCTCCAAATCATAACATCAACCTTGTAAGTGAGAAAGCTCATTCTTTAATAACGTAATGATTGCCGCCCAGTGGCTCTAACCTCAATAAACATGAAGTGATTTGAAAGGCTGGTTATGGCCCACATCACCTCCAATCTCCAGCCTGACTTGATCCCCTATAATATGCTGACTGATGTAACGGGTCCACAAAAGATGCCATATCCCAAGCCCTGCACTGATCCCTAGGACATCTGGACAACAAAGACACCTACACTAGACTCCTGCTCATTGAGTACAGCTCCACCTTAAACATTATTATCCCCTCCAGACTGATCTCAAAATTCCGTGACCTGAGTCGTGGCTCCACCCTCTGCAACTGGATCCCCCGGTTTCTGACCCACAGACCAGAATTAGTTAAGATAGGTATCTACAACTTCGCCACAATAACACTCAACACTGGAGCTCCTGGGGGATGTGTCCTCAGCCCCCTACTGTACTCGCTGTACACACGGCTGTGTCCCTCAGCTCGCTACTGTACTCGCTGTACACCAACGACTGTGCCCTCAGCCCCGTACTGTACTCCCTGTACTCACACAGCTGTGTCCTCAACCCCCTACTGTACTCCCTGTACACACATGACTGCTTCCCTCAGCCCCCCAATGTACTCCCTGCACACCCACTGGCTGTGTCATCAACCCCTACTGCACTCCCTGTACATACACGGCTGTGCGCTCAGCCCCCTACTGTACTCCCTGTACACACACGGCTGTGTCCCTCAGCCCCCTATTCTACTCCAGTACACATGTGGCTGTGTTGCCAAATTCCAAACAATGCTAACTGTAAGTTTGCTGATGACATCACCAAAGCAGGAGGGATATCAAACAACGATGAGTCTGAACACAGAAAGGAGATAGTGGGTTTGTTGGCATGGTGGAATGATGATAATCTCCCTCTCAAATTCGGCAAAAGTAAATAACTGATCATTGACTTTAGAACGAAAGGAGGGGAACACGCCACTACCTACATCAACGGTCGAGACAGTGCAGAGCGTCAAGTCCCTCGGAGTGATGATAACTGGCAACCTACCCTGGATTTCGCACATAGGTGTGACAGATAAGATGGTTCAAAAACTTCTCTCCTTCCTCACTTGGCTCAGGATATTTAACATGCACTACTTCTACAGATGCACTATTGTGAACGTACTGTCCGGTTGTGTAATGGCCTGCTACGGCAACGCTCTGCCCAGGAACATCAGAAACTAGAGAAGATTGTGTTCACAGCCCAGACTATGAGGGACTCCAATCTCCCAACCATTGACTCTATTTACATGGCTCGTTGCCGCAGAAAGGCTGCCAACATCTATCCAAGATTACTGAGAGAAGGCAGAGAGGAAATAACTCGGGCCTTAACAGATATCTTTCTGACACAACTGTGATCCCAGAGGACTGGAAAGTTTCTAATCGCCTTTTTTAAGAAGGGTAGCATTAATAATCCAGTTAATAATAGACCAGTGAGCCTGACATCTGGGGTAGGAAAGCTGCGAAAGAAGATACTGAGGGATAGGTTCTATTCTAATTTGGATGAAAATGGTCTTATCAGTGATAGGCAACATGGTTTAGTGCAGGGAAGGTCATGTCTTACCAACTTAATAGAATTATTTGAGGAAGTGACAAAGTTAATTGATGAGGGAAGGGCTGTAGATGTCATGTATATGGACATCAGGAAGACGTTTGATAAGATTTCCCATGGTCAAGTTATGGAGAAAGTGAAGTCACATGATGTCCAAGGCGTGCTAGCTACATGGATAAAGAACTGGCTTGGCAACACCGGAAAGAGCGTAGTAGGGGAAGGGAGTTTCTCAAAATGGAGAACTGTGACCAGTGGTGCTCCATTTAAGATGTTTCCAGAAAGATACATGAATGGGCACGGAGCATAGAAATACAGACCTTTAGAAAATAGGATACAGGTTGAGATAGAGGATTTTGATCGGCCCACTCTTAGGCCGCCGAATGGCCTGTTCCTGTACTGGAATGTTGTTTGTTCTAACATTACCAAAGACCCATCATATGCCTGTAAAGATCTCCCACAACATCTTCCATCAGGCTAAAAGATACAGACGCTTGAACACACAGAGCAGCAAGTTCAGGAACAGCTTCTTCCTAGCTGTTATTAGACTGATGAATGGACTCTCTAATCTCAGGTAATGCTGATTTTCTTCATATTGACCTCGCCTAGCGCACGCTCTGTGCAATGTAACCTATCTGCCTCTCAGACATGTTCTTCAGCTATTATTCAGTACATCCATTCTTACTATGATCTTCCTGGATATCTTGGCGCAGGACAAAATAAATCCTCACCTCCCTACCCCAAGCTCCTCCAGTGCTCATGCCGAGGTCTCTTCAGTCATCACCCCCAGCTTCTCCCATTCCTCCCAGCTCCCCTTCAGCCTATCCCCAGCTCCCTGTGACCTTTGCCTCTCTCTGTTTCTCTCACACTGCATATTTCCCTTTGTTTTCCTTTTCCCTGTCTTCTGTTTCTTTCCCTGAGCCTATTATCTTCCCTTCTCCCTGCCCATGTGACTGTTTGTTCCCTTGTTTTGTTTCCTTTCTCTCTTTGACTGACTGTCTATCTGTTTCCCTCGCTGTGTTCTCTCTCCCCTTCCCTTTGTTTCTGTCTCTTTCTCCTTCGTTGTGATGGTGATGAATTCTCTATTCGTTTGAAGCAGCTGATGGCTCATTGGTTCAATGTTGACAATACAATACATTCAACAAGGTTTTGGTATGGAGGACATGATTTAACATTATGAGTTAAATTTCAATTGTTGTCAAAACAACAACCAGAACTTGGGTATCCATTTAACAGGCAATTGTTACATCTATCTACTTTGAAACCGCCCGTCTCCCAGTGCTCTGCATACTGGCAACTCAAAGCATTCTATTCGGGTGCATCATGACCTTACATGGTAACTGCTCTGCCTAGGACCATAAGAAACTACAGACTTTTGTGTGCACAGTCCAGACTATAACGGAAGACAATCTTCAGTCCATTTATACTTGTCATTGTCGCAGAAAGGCTGGCAACATCAAAGATCTCTCCCAAACTGGTAATGATCTCCTACAAACTCTTCTAACAGGGAGGAGACACAGAGGCTTGAAACATGGACCAGCATGCTCAGGAATGCTTCCATCCCTACCATTATTAGACTGAAAAATTACCATCTCTCACTTTTCAAATAATATTAATCTTACTAATGGCGATCTTACTTTGCACACCTCCTATGAAGCTGTAAACTTGTATGCCTCACGCTGTCCATGATCTCTGTTTTCTTGTTTCGGGTCATGTGCCTGGACTACCGGAAAACAATCCTTCCATTGTACATTTGACTAAAATAAATGAAACCAAATCAGATCAAACACGTGGACTGCAGTGGCTCAAGGTCTTCTCAAGGTCAACTGTGAAAATGAACTAATGCTGCCCCAGTCAGAGATACCCATATCCCATTAATGAATATAGAAGATGTCCACAATCAGGGAGGACAGACAGAGGGAATCAAATCGCTTTAAACATGATCTTAGATATATACAGGTTTCCCTCACTATTTGTAAGTAGAGTGTCCTACGAAACCGTTCGACATCTGATATGGTGCAAAGTGCAGTAGCACTAATTTACATGGGAAAAATTTCGGCTTTCTTCGTAAAAGTGAAAATCCTGTTCGGATTTCTTT
Source organism: Hemiscyllium ocellatum (assembly GCF_020745735.1). NCBI lineage: Eukaryota > Metazoa > Chordata > Chondrichthyes > Orectolobiformes > Hemiscylliidae > Hemiscyllium > Hemiscyllium ocellatum. The sequence continues at coordinate 834,302 of NW_026868150.1, read as the reverse complement.
TGGTTAGTGAAACAAGGTCCTAATGTAAGTCATTCGGAAATGGAAGTGGCGAAAAGTGAACTTTTGAAAAGTGGGGAATACCTGTATTTAAAAGGGCATGATGTTCAGGAAGATAGGAAAGCAGAAAAATAAATCAGGTGACTCTCACAATTGATTTCCAGCCCAACTGATCATCATTCACTTTGTTTGCTCTTTTTCTTCTGTATCTCTCTTTCTCTGTTGATTCCTCCTCCCCTTCAAAGCAGACTTCCCTGTCAATTGTATTAATCACACTCCTTTCCAACTGCTTTCAGTTCAGGAAAGTTTCCCAGCACTTTCTGTTAGTTTCTTTGCATTTCTTTGTATAATTTCAGATTTCAGCATTTTCCCTTATTTGATTTCACCTTCAATTTTTTTAAATTCATGTGATGTTGTCATCTCTGCCAAGGGCAGCATTTGGTGACTATCACTAGTTGCTCTGACTCTGAGGCCATTCCACAAGCCAATATAAAGTTAAGCATATTGCCATGGGTCTCAAGCCGCAATTAGCCCAGACCAGGTAATAACATTAGATTTCTTCACGGAGGGTGATCAGTGAAAGAAAAGGTTTTCAGACAAAATGTTGCTTTTATGTTTGTTTTTCGTGAAATTCACTTTTATTCCAATTCTTGTCATTTTTATTTAAGTTCTGTCATCAGCTGTGGTAGATTTGAAACAAATCACTTGAAACAATATCTGTTGTTTAATAAGTTTTGCTTCTGAATTATATCCAGCGACATTCCTACATTCACACATTGTCCAAATGATGAAGTAATTTCCGAGACAAGAGCAATTTTGTTATTGAAATATTTGTAATTGGCAAAGCGTCAGAAGAGAGCTTGACACATTCAGTCTGAATTTTACTAACGTGCAGCCAGTGGTTTGTTCAGCCACAGCACTGACACAGAGATGAAGATTGTGGATATGAGGAGCTGGGAGTGGACAGGTTTGGTGACAGAGAGAACACGAGACATAAATCATTTCAGGGCAAAAAGGGATCTCGAGGTTGTGAACAGTTTTGTTTGCAGATGTTTGTGAGGGAGTAGTCTGCAATTCATGGGTAATGAATAGGAGAGGGAAACCCTCCAGTAACAGAGTTGCATTGCATGGAGACTGACATCAATCATAGTCAGTGCAAAAAGTCCCAGCTTTCAATACAGCACATTCAGTTCACAATATAACTGGACTGGACTACATGTTGAAATTGCTGGCTTTTGGTCACATCTCCCATCACCAATTGCTCTAGTGGAGTCAGTTGTGAGGGAGAATAAGAATATTTTCTTTTTGTAGGCTACATGATTCTGCTCTGTTGTTCGTTTACTATGCTGTAATCATCTCTCCAAAAATCCCTCCAACTCCCCCACCCCCCAAAAGAATGACAATCAGGATGTTGTTGCTGTGCTGATCTCTCCTCTACGGGAACAAACGTCAGTGAAAAGAATGTCACCGAGCACAGTAGCCCTGAACATAGACAGGAAGTGTGGACTTCTCTGAATGTTCCTCTCACTGCTCTAGTAAGGCTACTGTGGAACTTCCATTGGAATATACTTCAGTAATTAATTTATATAAACTGACAGACTTCTAAATGTAGTTTTATTTGCTGTAAACCGTATTTTTAACTCATTTTGGCCTCAGTCCAAAACTAAAAGTGATAATTACAATGAAGGTATTCATTTAGACTTATGAATTATTGAGTCAGGTTCGAGTGAACATGATATTGGCTGGAAGATAGGGCGGAATGGGAGCAGTAGCTGTGGAGACTGCATGGGAGTACAATGATATTCCCCAGTCATTATCCCTCTTTCTGACAGACAGAAATAAATCTAATGCATAACAAGGAAACAGCCAACATTTGGGTGATGCAATGCTGAATGACATTGTGAACTAAAAGGATAATATTAAATGTGATAAAGTGAACTATATTTTATATACACATTTAATCATTGGAAATACAGATTGAGTAAGGTCACCGGACCTGAAACATTAACTTTGATTTCTCTTCACAGATACTGCCAGACCTGCTGAGCTTGCCCTCTAAGTTCTGTTTTTCTTTTTGTTTGATATTCATCATATTGTTCATATCTGGCAGGATACTTACAATTAAAAACAGACAGTAATAAGATGAGAAGGGCAATGGGGACAATACAGGAGACTAACAGTCGAGATATAGTCATTCCAAGCTGGAAGAGACAATGGGCTGAGTTTTCCCCACTTTTGCTGTAAATAATTCTGTGATATGTAATCAAGGCCTTTGTAGAGGGGTAGACAAGCTGGTTCAATGAAGGACACAGAGTGGTCCACCATCAATAATCTATTCCTATTATCACATGAAATTTCAGCTGCCTATAAAATGTCTTTTCAAACAAAGTGGAGTTCCTGAGATTTACAGGATCATCAGAAAAATATTCTTTGAATCTTAAAGAAGAAACAGATTTCGGCCATGACACAGGAGTCCCAGACATAGCAACTATAATAGGAACAGGAAGGACGACATTACTCATATGTAACCAAATTTAGCATGTAGCCCTGTCAAGAAACATGAAATATAGTGGTAAAGAAACATGAAATACAAACAGAAAATCATGGTAGAAGCGCAACAGATGAGGAAGTATCTGCAGTGGAAAACAGAGTTAACATATCGAATATGATGTGACACTGTTCTGAAAAAGTCATATTGAAATCAAAGGTTAATTCTGAGTATCCCTTCTCAGAGGGTGCCAGACCTGCTGAGTTTCCCTCTATCGATTCCTTTTTCTATCTGAACTGTGACAAATTGAGTGATCTGAACGATATAAGCAAAGCTGATATCTCAGTTGAATCTAGAATATTAGTTTATGGACATTAAATGAGAAATTACTAAGTTCCTATGTTTGACAGAACTCCAAATATCCATGACGTATTGCATTGTGAGACAAAATCATTGTGAGACATTGTTGAAACAAAAACAGATGTTGCTGCAAAAGGTCTGCAGCATCTGTGCAGAGAAATCAGAATTGACGTTTCTCGTTCAGTCGCCGTTCCTCAGAACGGATGGTATCCCTGAATGTTGATTAATATACAGCAGAGGCTGAATAGCTGTTTATGGATACTGTTAGTAGCTAACAATAGGGGTGAGTAATGGAAGGCCACGTGACAACTAGGCCTGGTGTCTGGGTAGGGGGCATTGAGGAGTTCAGTCCCTAAAATTATTGAACATTATTTTGAGTCTGAATGGCTGCAGGGGCCACCCGCGGAAAATGAGGTGTTGTTCTTCCAGCTTGCGTTGAAATGTCCTGGAACACTGCAGCACGCCTGACGCAGAGATACTGGCCAGGGTACAGGATGGGGTATTAAACTGGGGCAACTGGAAACTCAGGGTCTTTTGCCTAGTTACAGCTTGGATATTCTGTGAAGTAGTCACCCAGTCTACCTTTAGTTTCCCCAATGTAGAACAGATCACAATGTGAGCAGCTAATGTAGTAGACCGGATTGTGGGAAATGTTTGTAGGATGCTGCTTCACCTGAAAGGTATGTTTGGCCGTTGGATAGTGACAAGGGAGGAGGTAAGTGGGAAAGTGTAACACCTCCGCCAGGGGAAAGTGAAGTGTACCAATGGTGGGGGCTGGGGGAGGTGGGGAGGGGGGGAGGAGTATGCAGTGAATAATGAGTGGACTAGGGTGTCCTGCAGGAAATGGTCACTTCAGAAGGTGCAAACGGGAGAGGAGATAAATATATGTCTGCTGGTGGCATCGCGCTGGAGGTGGGCGAATGTGGACTGATGATCTTCTGCATGTGAATGCTGGTGGGATGGTAGGTAAGGACAAGGAGAACTCTTACACTGTTGTAGGATGGAGGAGAGAGGGTGAGGATAGAAGTGCAGCAGGTAGGTCAGAACTGGTTGAGAGCCCTGTCGATAACAGAGCTGGGGAATTCTCGGTTGAGGAAGAAGGTGGACATTTCAGAGGAAACATTTTTGAAATTGTCATCATCAGAACCAATGCGGTGGAGGCGGAGGAACTGGGGGAGTGGAATGGAATCTTTGCAGGAAACAGGATGTGAGGATGTGTACTCTAGGTATCTGTGGGAGTCGGTGTGTTAATACTGGATATCAGTGACAGGTCTGTCCCCAGAAATGGAAGCAGAGATGTGAAGGAATGGAAGGGAAGAGTCAGTGGTAGACCAGGTGAAAGTGTGGGAGGGGTGCAAATTAGAAACGATTAACTTTTCCAATTCTGGACAAGAGAGAGGAGCAGTAGCTGTGATATCATCTACGTATCAGAGAAGGAGTTGTGGATGGGGTCTGGAATAGAACTGGAACAAGCAATAGTCTACAGATTTAGTTAATATAATAGTCTGATGTGCCATGGGAAGTTTATAGAACAACAGGTGACATGTGAAGGTATCAGAAAGCTGGTCTCCAGGCTCTGAAATGTAGAGGTGAGTCCACCAGACAACAGCAGCACCACCCTTACCGGCATAGGCTGAATAACATAGTAAGGGTAGGGCGGAAGCACACAGCGTATAGTCTGTTGAGATGGTGATAGGTTGGATAAGGTGAGAGGATACAGAGAACTTAAGATAACCAAACTCACATGGAACGTTCTCAATGAACAGATAGAGTTCAAGTAAAGGCCAGAGGAATGGGTCCAGATGGAAGGAGAGTGTTGGAGCTGGGCGAAAGGGCTATGGGATGGGGAGTGGACTTTTGCCCAAAGAAATGGACATTGAGAGAAGACGGTGGAAGAGAAGTTCAGCATTATGTCGTGCCTGAAATTCATTAATGTGGGGCACAGAGGGACAAAGCTGAGACCTTTGCCGAGTACAGAACATTCAGCATTAGAGCATGGAAGGTTAGGAGGGATGGTAAATACACGACAAGAGGTGGGCTTGGGGGAGGTGATGGACTCAGATTGCAGGTCATGGGTGGTGTGGCAGTTTTAGAGGCTCATAGGCATCTCTAAGTTATTCCATCTTGAGGGCCTCGTATATCTGGTGAGAATGGCGAATGAGCTGGAGAATGAAGTAGAATTGGGGAATGGTGCAGCCTTGAGCCAATGCGATGTGATGCTGTTAGACAGAGAAAATGTTGATCTCAGTGGCAGCGACACCGCACGACCAGTCCTCAGAAAGTAAATGATTGAAAATAATCGGAATCATTATCTTATTGTAAACTTCTGATTTCATTGGGGTGACACTCAACCAGCAAGGTCTTACTTTTCTGAGACATTACACCTAACTGTGAAAACTGATGTATCTTGATGTTATTAATGAGACAAATCCATCCATGGATTTGTAAGGCACTAGCAAGGGCAGAGTTTATTTGTCATTCCCAATAGCTCTAGGGAAGGTGTCATTATTCATTGAGGAAATCACCAGCACAGAATTTCCTCCGATTCCCGTTGACCGCAGTTTCCTGAGGGTCAATGATGCTACATGAGTCAAATACTACTTTGATGGCACCTCAACTGACATTGGAAAATCAGTTAAAATACTAAAGAGAAAAAGGGTTGAACAAGGCATATTTGTACAATGTAGTCACTGTCCTCGCAACGTTTAAGGACAAACAGATGCGTGGACTTCTGATTCTGAGGAGAGGTTTGTCCAATTAGTGATAAGGCTGTTTGGTGAAGTGCTGTGACAGAGAGACAGAAAAAAGTTCCACTCTCTATGGGAAAAAAACACCCTATTCACGGTACCTTACACAGCAACAGACATACACTATTGTCTGTTCATATTGGGCATTGAATATCTCCATCTCATCATTCACTAATGCCCAATAGCAACACAGAAGCCAGCAGCTCCCATCACCCCAGTGGAAAGCTAAAAGGGTAAGGGATGGCCAGTGGAAGTGGGAGTAACTAGGGAACTGGTGTAACTTACAGTGGGAATGGCAGAAGAAGGATGATTGATCAGATAATCTCACAAACTTTAAAAAAAAAGCCTTTGGACATGCACTTGGTGATGCACGCTCGCATTTTCATTCAATGATTCCATGTGGTGTCAGCCACGAACACTCAGATATATTCTGAAGCAATAACTAATGGCAGTTCCTAGTTTGTTCCATTGACTGTACTCAGTAAGTGAGCCTCCAGTGAAGTGCTGGTGTTATCTCCCACTTTCTATTTCAATGTTTCGGTTTACTTGAGTTGGTAATGTAATTTCCGGAATCGATGATGTCATTTCCTGCCGTTTTTCTCACAGGATGGTAGATGGAGTCAAAATTGATGTGTTTGTTGATGGAGTTCTGGTTGGAATGCTATGTTTCCAGGAATTCTTGTGCTTGTCTCTGATTGGCCTGTCATAGGATGGATATGCAGACCTAGTCAATGTGGCGTACTTCCTCATCAGTATGTAAGACATTCGGATTGTGATCATGTCTTTTGTAGCTAGTTGATGTTCATATATGCTGGAGACTAGTTTTCTGCTTGTTTTTCCGTTGTAGTGTTTGTTAAAGTTCTTGCAAGGCTTATTGCTCCAGGAGCATAACCGACAAAGATGTGAATTTATTGCTGTGCTCAAAAGTATGAAAAAAGTTGCAGAGTAGAAGAAGAATACTCTATTAGTAGGCATTATAGCATCAAGGAATTCTAATTTCAAGGTTGTCAGCAAAAGAGAAATAAGGAAAAACGTCTTTAGTTAGAGAGTTGTTACGAATTGGAATTGACCGGATGGGAAAGTCGTGGATGAAGATTCAAAAGAGAACTGGGTATATATTTGGAAATTAGTAATTCAACGGACAACAGAGAGAGGGCTGGCAAATGGGAGATGCTTGGGAGATATTTTTGGAGCTGATGCATACATAATGACCGATCGCTTCCTCCTGTACTTTACAGGTTTGTACTCTATCATGTGCCAGCTGTGAATAAAATTCAATATCCAATTATTTCACAGTGTAAATGTTCGCAAATATGTGATTATTTGATGCAGCATAAGCATTTAAAATGCAAGTATTGCAAGGTCAGCTTCATTATGAAGTCTAATTATTACTCAGAACATGAATATTTTACATGTTGTATTCCCATTACTAAAACAAATATATCATTGCTTTGTCACAAAACTCTTTGGAAAGCTTTGACTTTTCACTGACACGATGTTATGTTCGTTGTTTTTTTTCACTCTCCACGTTTCATATTAAACATCATTCATTCTAAAAATTGGAAGCTTTCAAGTTATTATTCACTAAAATTTGATCACACAAATAATTTATTTAGTTTAATGTTCACAGTGCATGGTGAATTATTACAATTTTTAAATTGCTGGCAAATAGCTGAACATCGTACATTTCAGTGAGAAATTAAACTGATTGTTTATATATAAAGGTATAAGAACGCTAATTCTATTTGTATCTTCAATCGTTTGCTCACTCTGAACATCAAATCATTCAGAAGCCAGCCACTTTAAAAATATTGGAGTGACAAAACATTGCTTTGAATCCTGACATTGAATATCTAATTCTGATCACCACAAGGGTTATGTTCTTTCTTCGATAAAATAAAATGAACTTGCTTTATTTCTGTGTTAGAAAATCTTGACAGGAGTTTATATTTTAGTTCCATAAATATAAAATCAACAGAATTGATTGAAGAGATTCTAGTTCAGTTGAATGATTATCGTTCACATCTTATTTTTGCCCAATTCATGGAATATAGCAAACATCCCACTATTGTTCGGCTCAGTAAACTCCCCACCTTGCAATCAGGTATGCTGAAAATTGCTTCAAATAGATCTGAAATCATTTACACTGTTATTGGACCTCACAGCTGCCTGAGATATACAGAGTCTCAGTCGCCTGTTCCAAAATCTGTACATTGAGTTTCTAACCTGGTTCCAGGCAGTCAGTCAAACATGACTTCAAAACAAATAATTTGGAATCCACCTTGGCCAGGGGGAGAACCCGCCAACAGACTATCACTGGTCTCAGTGTCGGTACAAATATTGTCCAGGTTAAATACTAATGGCTGATCAGCAATCAATTTTTAAAATTCATCTTCAGTCAGAGCCTGGCCCAGAGAGCAGACATGTTGACATGGAGTGCCTGAATCACACCATACATGTTACCTATGGTGATGAAATCTGACCTACCTCCAAGATTCCATACCCCTGCACCCCGGGTGAAGACATTAACAAGTTGACAATCTATTGCAGTACCTTGTGCCTCACAAAGAAACCTCTAAATCCATATCCAATAAATGGCACCTTCACATTCTCCAGTATCAAAATAAATTTGTACATCTCTGTGAATGATCAGAGATTACTACATGGGTCACACAGGAGAATGGATGCGAAGTAACCAGCAGCAAACGACAATCCAAAAATCACATCAATAACTGAACTTGACGGATTCTGTCTGGTTTAAGTAAGCACACATGTTATACTGGCTTTCAGGTGACTGGAACAATTCACAACAAACTGGAGGCGTTGGCCTTACACCCCTCCAAAGCTTCCTGATCTCACACACATCACTCCCTCACACATTCAGCAATTGATGAGAATCCACAAGTTGGGTGAAACTGGAAACACAGAACAGTGCAGAACATTGCAGCACTGTACAGGCCCTTCGGTCTTTGACGTTCTGTCGACCTTTGATCCTACTCAAAGATCAAACTAACCTACGTACCTTTCATTTTACTGTCATTCATGTGCCTATCCAATTATATATCCCTAATATAGTTGATCTTACTACAACTGCTGGCTGTTCATTGTTCACACCCACCCCTCTGTGAAATAACCTACCTCTGACATCACCCCGAAACCTTCCTTCAATTACCTTAAAATCTACCCCCTCCAGAGCCATTTCCACCGTGGGAGAAAGTAAATGGCTATCCACTATCTATGTGTCTCATCATCTTGAACACCCCTGTCAAGTCACTTTCCATTATTCTTCGTCCCAATGAGGAAAACACCCTAGCTCTCTCAAATTTTCTTTGTAAAACATGCCCTCCAGGCCAGGCAGCACCTTGATAAATCTCCTCAGCACCCTCACCAAAGCTTCCACATCTTTCCTATAACGAGGCAACCAGAACTGGTCACAATATTCTAAGTGTGGTCTCACCAGGGCTTCATAGAGCAGCAGCATAACCTCGCAGCTGTTAAACTCAATCCCTCGGCTAATGAATACATCAAACACATCCTTAACAACCTTATTAACCTGGGTAGCAACTTTATGGGAGCTATATCATGGACCATATGATCTCTCTGTTCCTCCACAATGGAAGAATCCTGCCTTTAACCCTATATTCTGCATTCAAATTCGATCTTCCAAAATAAATCGTATCCCACTTTCCATATTGAACACAATTTGCCACTTTACAGCTGGGTACTGCATCCTGTCAATGTTCCTGTTGCAAACTACAACAGCCCTCCACACTATCCACAATTCCATCAACCTGTGTTACATTATCAAACTTACGAACCTACCCTTCCACTTCGTCATCCACGTCATTTATCAAAATCACAAACAGCAGAGGTCCCAGAACCGATCCTTATGGAACACCACTGCTCACCTAGTTCCACACTGAATACTTCCCATTTACCCCGACCCTCTGTATTCAATGGGTTAGCCAATTCTGTATCCAGACAGATAGGTCTCCCTGTATGCGATACCTCCTTACATTCTGAATGAAACTACCACGGGAAAGTTTATCAAACACCGTGTTAAAATTCATCCACTCCGCATTCACTGCTCTAACGTCTTCAGTGTGTTTAATCCCATCCTCAAATAATCCAATAAGTGTTGTGAGGTATAACCTGCCCCTCATAAATCCATGTTGACTATTTCTAATCAAACCTTGTTTTTACAGAATCCTCTCCAATAGTTTGCCCAATACTGATGTAAGACTGACTGGTCTGTCATTCTCAGGAAAATCCCTGTTTCTTTGCCTGAACAATTGATTACATTTGCCACCCTCCAATCAACCGACGCTACTCCAATGCAGAGTGAAGGCACAAAGGCACAGAAATCTCTTCCCTCTCTTCTGTAGTAACCTAGAGTGTTTCCTGTCTGGCCGAGGGATTTATCTATCCTTATGCTTGTACTTCAAACAGTCTGTATTTCACCTCAACTTTTGACTCCCTGTCCAACCAAATGATTGACTGCTTTCCATTTCAGGGCTCTGTACAGTGCTGCCTTCCTGAGCAAGTATGGTTCCATATCCTGTGTATGATGGAATGGAAAACATGGGAAGCTTTGACTCTGCTGCTCCTCAGATGCAGCCTGACTGCCTGTGCTTTTCCAGCGCCACAAGTTTCAACTCTGATCACCAGTCCTCACTTTCTCCATCACGGAGGGCTGTCCCCTCTGCACACTGAGCAGGGAAATAATCAACTGAAACTCATTGTATCTGGAGCTGACTGTTCAGTTCTGGAAAGTTGCATTTGATGAACACATTTACTAAAAAGGAATTTCATATTCAACAAATTTTCATTCAGTCACAGAGTTACAGTTTTGCTTCATAAATTGGACAGGTTGATAACGAACAGTGAATGACTGAAGAACTCCGAGGTACAGAGTATTCCAGGTGATATATTCCAGGTTGGATGTGCTTTACCATGATGCTGGTAATATTATCAGACAGACAGATATGATAAGGAAACGAGGTGACATGTGGAAGTGTGACATTTTTGCCATTACAGAGATGTGTTTGAGGGAGGTCGGAGCTAACAACTCAATATTCTGTGGTACCAGAACAAGAGTCAGGACAGAAGACAGGGTAAAAGAGGAGGTGATGTTGCCTTATTAATTATGGGGTTAGTTACTGGCGTAAGAAGGGACAATATCTTGAAAGGATCTTCTAAAGAGGCTTGGTGGTTAGAGCTCAGGATCAAAACCACGGCAGAAACACTGCCAGGGATATATTATAGACACCCAGATAAAGGAAAGTACAGGAGCAGGTATATAACCACGTTATTGAGGTGTGTAAAACAATAATAGGATAGTTAGATTCAAGCATTTCAATTCCAAACATTCATTCGGTCAGTGATAAATTTTTAAGAGGGGCAGGAGTTTTGAAATTTATTCCAGAGAGCTTCTTATATCAACACGGAGCAGATACAACAATGGGCAGTGCAGTGCTGGGCCGAACTGTGGGGAACGAAGCCATTCGGTTGTTCCAGGCAGAAGTGGGAGAACATTATCGGACCAGTGAACGTGATATCACACATTTTGATTTTGCAAAGGAAAAGACCCCAAAAATGTTAGAAAAGTAAGAGCTTTTTGCACTGGGGAGATAGATTTTATGGAAACAAATGACAGGATCTGGCCAAAGTGCAGTTGCTTCTGGGTGAAACTGTAGCAGAACAAGGTGGGGAGGGGGTTGGGGGAATCATTTGATTAAAATTGAATTGATGACAGTGTCGGCCCAACATGTTACACCGAAGATAAAATTTAGGAAAACAAACCCAGAGAACCTCAGATGTCGACACAAATTCTGAACAGGATGAAAAGGGAAAGAGAAGCTTAAATCTGGTACCAAGTGAGCAGGTCAATAAAGGTCCTGCAAGAATATAGCAAGTGGAGGGCTAAACTTAACCAGTCAGTGGAAGAGCAGAAGGAGGGTTGATAAAACATTAACGGGTAAGACTACCAAGAATCCACAGTCATTTGTTTTTGGTTTATTAAGGGGAAGAGGATAATGCGGGAAAGAATGGGAGTATTAGAGATTAAGGGGACAGCCTGTTCACAGAGCCAGAGAATATGTTAAACGCACCGTACGAATCGGTCTTCAGTTTGGAGAAGCAGTTCATGGATTCAGGGTGAGTGACCGTTTGACTCTTGAGCAAATTGACACAGGAGCTGAGGAAGAATTGCAATTTTATGCAAGATGGAGTGGGGAAGTCACTAGATTAAGGACCACCAAGTCTCACATCAATGAGAGGGAAACAATTGTAGAAAATTCGGAGGACTGTTGAGGCTGCATCATTAAATATCTTCAAGGCTGAGACAGACAGATTTTTATACAAGCGTTACGGGGATATCACAGGAAAGTGGAATGGGGATTAACGAAATAAATATAACCTGATCGAAGGAAAAGCAGACTCAGTGAGATGATAGACATATTGTTGCCCCTACGTCTAATGGTGTTCTTTTCCAATAAACATGTATTGACAAAAACATCTACCTCTCTAACTATGGAGTAAGACACAGTTTGGAATGCAATCGAGGGATTCAAGGAATTCATAAACGCAATACGAATGGACAGAAAGTACGAGAGGACTGCAATGACATGGATTGCCTGTTAGAGTGAGGATTGCATCGACACAATCACCACTACCAGAAGAAAGACCTCAGCAAGACATCCTCCAAGGCCAAGAGCAGACATGCACTGGGGAGCAGGTAGTCTGGGGCCAGGTGTCAAGGAGTGCTGAAGGCCTAAACACTACATCACTGTCGTGTCTCCTTCCTTCCCTGACCAAAATTAAATGTGGAGGGGTAGACAGACATGCCGTTGGCAGCAGAGTAAGCAGGAAGGCTTTCACACGAGAGGCTTTGGACAGCTCAGCTCAGCAAAATGTACAGGTAAACTCAAATAAAGTCCTTTTAACTTTATTGTTACAGCAGTCGAGATGGCATTTAGGGCAGTTACACGCTCCATCTTGTGAGATGTGGTAGCCCAGGGAGATTTCCACCGTCCCTGATGGCTACACGTGTGGGCACTGCACCCAGCTTCAGCTCCTGGGAGACCGTGTTAAGGAGCGACGCTGGGTGGCAAGGTGGATCATGGGTTAGCACAGCTACTTCAGAGCACCAGTGACCAGGGTTCAAATCCTGCCTCGGGCAACTGTCTGTGTGGAGTTTGCACATTCTCCCCTGTCTGCATTGGTTTCCTCTGGGTGCTGCGGTTTCCTCCCAAAGTCCAAAGATGTGCAGTTTAGTCGAATTGGTCATGCTTAATTACCCGGAGTGTTGCGTGTAAGGGAGTGGATCTGGGTGGGCTGCTCTTCGGTGGGTCGGTGTGAACTTGTTAGACCGAAGCGCCTGTTTACACACTGAAGGTAATCAAATCTAGGATGCACTGAGGGTCATCCGAGATACTGACAAATTCATAGACACGCCACTAGTTATGTTTCTTTAATGACTGTAATATTCCAGTCCAACGTTCATCGTCCTGAGTTCATTAGCCTTACCTGTCAGTCCTGTTGTATTTAAATGAACACAATTTAATCCAACAGGCGTTCCTTGCTTCCTGTCATGTTCCAGGCAGAGAGTAGATCGGCGACCAACAGGAATGGTAAAGGGAGTAGGCAGGGATTGCATGAATCCCCTGTGGCTATTACCCTCGAAAACAAGTAGACCATTTTGGATTGTTGGGGGCGATGTCCGTTCAGGGGAAAGCAACAGTTGCCAGGTTGGTGCTACTCCCACTGGCTCTTGGGCACAGCGGGAAAGTGCGTTAAAGTTAAGACGGTCGATTGTTAATGGGACAGATCAAAGATTCTCTGGTCGCAAATGGGAATCCAAGATGGTGCGTTACCTCCCAGGTACTAGGGTCCAGCATGTCTCCAAGTGGCTGCAGAACATTCTCAAAGGGGAGGATGAGCAGAAGAAATCGTTATGCACGTTGGCACAAATGATATCCGTAGAAATAGGGATGAGGTCCTGCAGCGTAATTACAGAGAGCTAGGAGAATCATTTTTTAAAAAATATCTTGACAGTGATAATCTCCAGAGAGGTAGATTAACGTCAGAGACTTGCACTGAAGGGGATTCCAATATCTCTTGCGGCCAGTTTTGCTCGGGTTACAAGGGAGGGTTTAAACTAGATTGGCAAGTAGTCATATCCTCAAGAGCAGGAGGAAAGTGGAAGGAGATACAGTAATCAGAAATAGTAAGGTTAGGCTGGAAAACGATAGAGCGAAAGTAATGCATTTTGGATTAAATTGCATCTGTTTCAATGCACGAGGGCTGACAGGTAAGGCCAATGAACTCAGGGTGTGGATATGTAGGTGAGACTGGGATATTATAGCCATGACAGAAATATGGCTAAGTGATGGAAAGGACTGACAGCTTAATGAGCTAGGGAACAGGTGCTTTAGGTGAGACAGAGATGGTGGAAAGAGGGGAGGGGGAGTTGCATTTCTGATTAAGGGGGTACCACAACAGTAATCAGAGATAAAATAAATGATGGATCACCCAATGAGGCTTTGTGGGTGGAGTTAAGAAATAGGAATAGAATGGTGAGGTGTTGGGGTTGTAATATGGGCCCTCAAAGAGTCAACAGGAATGAGAGGAACAAATATGCAGGGAGAGGGGGGAGAGCTGCAGGAGCAATAGCGTTATCATACTAGGGGATTTTAATTTTTCTAATACAGACTGGAACGGCCAGAGCATTAAGGGATCTGATGAGATAGAATCAGTCAAATGCACCAGGAAAGTTTCCTCGAGCAGTATATAGAGTGTCCTACTCGGGAAGGGGCAAAACTCCAACTTTTCTTCGGAAATAGGGCTGGACAGGTGACTGCATTAATAGTGGAGGAGCACTTTGGGACCAGTAACCATAGTTCTATTAGTTTTCATACAGTTATGGAGAGGGACAAACCTGGTCAACAGGTTCATGTTCGAACTTCGGGCTTGGCTCAGTTCTAGGCCGCTGGGATCAAGGGAATCCCTGGAGGTATATAAGAGATACAGGAGTTCACTGAAGAAAGAAATCAGTCGGGTGAAAAGGGGGCAAGAAAGAGCCTCGGCTGAGAAGATTAGGACGAATCCAAAAAGGTACTTAAATATATTAAAAGAAAAAGCAATAACTGGAGAGAAAATAGGATCCATCTAAGACCAATGTGGACAAGTATGTGTGGAACTATAAGAGATGGGTGAAATCCTCAACGAATATTTCTACTCTATATTTACCGTGGAGAAAGACCTGATGACTTGAGAACTTGAGGAAGTTAGTGGTGATATCTTAGGGGCAATCCATATCATAGTAGAGAAAATTTGGACGTACTAGAATGTTTGAAAGTGGTTAAATCTCATTGTCCTTACCCGATATATCGAAGAACACCTCAAGTGGCTCCAGAAGAATTTTCGGCGACCCTGGACTATAATGTTGATCATCACTGACCACAATGGATGTCCCGGAAGACTGGAGGATAGCAAATGCCATGCCCTTATTCAAGGAGAACTGCACAAAAAAAAGCCTTGGAACGACAGATCAGTAGGTTGAACATCCGTGGTAGGTAAGTTACTTCAGAAGGTTCTGAGGGATAAGATGTACATGCATTTAGAAAGACAGGCTTTGATTAGGAATAATAAGTGTGGCTTTGTGCGAGGAAGTTTGTGCTTGACAATTTCTTAATATAATTGGATGAAGTGAGCAGGAAGATTTAATTGGGTCAGGAGACATCGAAACATGTGATGTTGGAAAAGCACAGCAGGTAATGCTGCATTCGAGGGGCAAGAGAATCTATGTTTCGGACATAAGCCCTTTATCAGGAACGTCCAATATGTCGATTCTCCTGTTCTTCCGATGCTGCCTGACCCATCGTGCTTTTCCAGTGCCACACGTTTCGACACTAATCTCCAGCATCTGCAGAGCTCACTTTCTCCAAGATTTAGTCAATATGGATTTCAATTACACCAGAACAGAATGAGGCCTTTCAACCCCTGGGGCCCGATATACAGTTACAGGAGGAGGCCAATAAACCCTCGGGCCTATAAAACTGTAACCAGATCATGCTGCACCAGTATCCAGTTGCACAGCAACAGGATCAATCTATTCAGTTACTTGAAGTCAGTAACACAGGAAATGGAAGAGGCAGCAAAGTGACTGGACTATGGGGTATACTGGAATAAAACCAGGCTACACAGCCCCTCAGACCTGCCCTTCCATTCAGTAAGACAGGGCAGATCTTCACTCGGCCGCAATTTCTCTTTTATGCCCAATTCTTTGTAGCCCTCGACTCTCTGACGGGTCAAAATCCACTCACACCCACTCGCACCCCCCAAACATTTCAATGATTTGGCCTCCCCAACTGACTGGTCCCAACCGTCACTACTCCCTGAGAGAAGGAAACACTCCCCACACATATACCTTGGCCTATTGACATGGATAGAAGATATGAACCCAGCGTAAAGTGACTGGCCCTGATATCATGGCAGTACTTGATTCAGTGAGATGTCAAGGAGACGGAACAAAATTGAAGTTGACAGGAAGCAAGGAACGCCTGTTGGATTAAATTGTGTTCATTTAAATACAACAGGACTGACAGGTAAGGCTAATGAACTCAGGACGATGAACGTTGGACTGGAATATTACAGTCATTAAAGAAACATAACTAGTGGCGTGTCTATGAATTTGTCAGTATCTCGGATGACCCTCAGTGCATCCTAGATTTGATTACCTTCAGTGTGTAAACAGGCGCTTCGGTCTAACAAGTTCACACCGACCCACCGAAGAGCAGCCCACCCAGACCCACTCCATTACACGCAACACTCCGGGTAATTAAGCATGACCAATTCGACTAAACTGCACATCTTTGGACTTTGGGAGGAAACCGCAGCACCCAGAGGAAACCAATGCAGACAAGGGGAGAATATGCAAACTCCCCACTGGTTGAATCATTCAGAACACAATGGGGTTGGTGGACATCAATCCTCCCAGTCCCTGGATATCCCTGTGGGCAATCCTCAGTGGAGCTTCTTCGGCAAAAACATCTTCAGCTGCTTCATCAATGTCTTTCCCTCTGCCATACGATCAGGGTGGGGATGTTCTGTGAAGATTATACAACGTTCAAAACAATGAGTAACCTCCTAAGGTACTCAGGTATCAAATCAGAACACCATTCAAGCTTGTGCTGCTAATGTCAAGGTAACATTGATCAAAAGCACTGCTGGGCACTAAACATTTCCATGGTTAAAAGAAAGAGGAACTCCTTCAGCAACTCTAGCTGGTTTCACAGTAATATAAGAAAGCCATTCCACCCATCTGATCTGTTGGATAACAAGAGGCGCAATGCGTTCACTCACTCCTGCCTATTACACAAGACGACAATTTAAAAAAAAACAGTAGATGTCGGAATCCAAAATACACACGCAGGAAGCTGGAAGAACAAAATAAGCAAGGCAGCATCAAGACGTTGAGAAGTGAATGCCTTGGATATAACAATTCGTCAGGACTGTGGATGGGAGTAAGGGAGTCTATAGATAAAATGCGGGTGAGGGAGGAGGAGGCAGATTGGCGAGATGGGAGATAAGTGAACACAGATTAAGGGTATCAGCGGGTTGGTGATGGGATGGCTGAGTCCAGTTGGTAGGTAGCTGGACAATAGCTTGCTCAGAGGAATGGAAGGAAGGGGAGGGTCTGGGAAGGGAGTCAGGCGATTGGAAGGGAGGTTATTTGCAATTGGAGAATTCAATGTTGAGTCCCCGGGGTGTAGGCTACACAGGACACAGATGAGATCTTGTTCTTCCAAATCGTGGTTTGGTTCGTTGTGGCAATGGAGGACGCCAAGGATGGCCATATTGGAAAGGGACTGGGAAAGAGAATTGAAATAGGAGTAATTTAGCTCGGATGACTACTACATTTTAAAACAGACAAAAACTTTATTCATGAAATTACACAATGAAACACAAAGAACTGAATAAAGAATCACGACAGAATTCAACCTAATTCAACTAAACTTAATTATGCTGTTCCGAGCATGCACAACTGTCCCAATAATCAAACTGCCAATTAAAATCAGTACAAACGGAACATATACTTCCAGGTTGAAATTGAAGGTCAGAAAAGAGAGAGAGTTTCCACACAGCTCTCAGATGAACTTCCCAGTTCAAAACTCAACTGAAAACTGCTCAGCTCAATTCAGCTCAGCTAGTTCAGCTAAAAGAGCTCACCACTCTCCGTTCATTATACTGGTCACATATAAAGCATGACCACTTTGGCCTGAAGTCTCATCTGTTTCCATATAAACAAAAGGCCTCTAAAAATCCTTTTCATCTCTGTACCAAACCAGACTGATAGGAGCTTGGCCCCGTTTTATTGTCCCTGCGAAAGAAACCAGGGATAGAGTCTCCTTGAGCCAAGGAACAGCTTTTTGACAAATAAGGGACTTGCTTTGTGACATGTCTCCCCCCACTGAAAAAAAAGAACCATCAATGCTAAAAAATGGCTGCATTTTTAACCTTTGAAATCCAGTTAGTAGTCTCAAAACAGACAGATACACTATGCTAACAGTAAACATTCAAACATGCACAAACGCTTTCAAATTCAGGCCGAGGTACACCCACCACCGAACACCTCCGTATTTCATTCGAGTCTCAATAACTCATCAGCTTTCACGTTTTCGCGACCTTCCACATGCACAATTGTCAGATTGAATGGCTGCAACAAGAAGCTCCATCTAAACAATCTGGCAGTTTTGTCCTTAGTTTTTCCCACAAATGTGTTGTGATCAGTGTATACGATTGTCTCAGGTGCATTGCTGGTAATATAAACACAGTTATGGTGTAATGTCAACACGAACTTTAAAGTATTTTTCTCCACCGTTGAACATTTCTGTTGATGAACGTTCGACTTCCCCAAATAATACCCGATGGGCCTTTCTATTCCCCCATCATCCTCCTGTAGGAACACCGGGCCAATACCCACATCACTGGCAACGATAGCCACCTTGTAAGGCTTCGCCTAATCTAGTGTAGTTCTTCTGGGAGCAGTGTTTACACAGCCTTTAGATTGTAAAATGCCTTTTGACAGTCCTCTGTCCACTGAGAGTTCTTGCCCTTGACAATTTGGTGAGTGGAGCTGCCGCACTGCTTAAAGTTTGGCACAAACTTTCGGTAAAATCCAGTCAATCCCATGAACCGTAGTACTGCATATTTCTTTTTGTCGACGGTGTGAAACATTCCCCAACTACTTTCGTTTTCGTATCTCATGGGGCCATTTGTCCATGTTCAATAACGTGACTTGGGCTTTCTCAAATTCACTTTTAGCTAAGTTTACCACCAAGCCTGCCTTCTGAAGTTAATCGCACAAGTCCGATAAATGCTGTAAATGTTCCTTCCATGAGTGACTAAAAACCACCTGGTCATCAACGTAGACCACACAGTTGAGTAATCAGGCAATGACCTTATTATCGGTCTCTGAAATGTGGCTGGATCGCATTCAAAATGCCACAATTTGAACTGATATAGTCCATTTGGCGTTATGAAAGCCGAAATTGCCTTTGCTTTTTCTGACAGAGGTCCGTGCCAGTAGCCTCTGATTAAATCCAACGTAGAAATGTAAGTAGCTTCTCCCACTTTTTTGACACAGTTCTCCAAACATGGAATTGGATCTGTATCAGTCTTTGTAACGGCATTGACTTTGTGATCGTCCACACATGACCGTTGGGTACCATCTGGCTTTGGTACCATGACTATATGTGAACTCCAGTCACTGTAACTCACTTCGATTATGACATATTGGAGTGTGCGCTCTATCTCCTTCTGAACCTGTGCCAATTTTGGAGAGTCAAGCCCATAAGGATGTTGCTTAATCAGAACAGCATCTCCTGTGTCTACGTCATGCAGAATTATGTTCGTACTTCCCAGTTTATTGCCACATATCTCTCCACAAGATAGTAAAAACTCTTTCAGGTCACGTTTCTATTCTTGTGTAAGGTAACTCAATAATTTATCCCAATTTTTGACAACTTTCTCATTCTCCAATTTGATTTGAGGAATGTCCAATTCAGAATCCTCTGAACTTGGTTCTTCCTTCTGTGCTGTAATCATTAACACCTTCTCCTCTTGCTTTCCTTCCCTGTCAAAATACCTTTTGAGGGTATTCACATGACACACTCCGTGAGATCTCATCCTGTCTGGAGTCCGTATCAAATAGTTCACCTCATTCAATTTCTTCCCAATTTGATAAGGTACGCCAAAACTTGCTTTTCAAGGTCCAACTGTTACTGAAAGTAACACCAATACTTTACTCCCAATTGCAAAATTGCCAATTTATGATTTCTGATCCACTTCCTTTTTCATTGTATGCTGCAATACTTTTAAATGCTGTCTACCCAACTCTCCAGCTCTATTTAATCGTTCCCTAAAATTTGACACATCATCCAAATGGATGGTCTTTTAATTCTGACCTATTAATTCCTCCTTAACCAATGTTAATGGTCCTTTTACTTTATGCCCACAAATAAATTTAAATAGACTGAATTTGGTCGATTCATCCTGTGCATCTGTGATCACAAATAGTTCAAAAGGAATTTCCTTATCACAATCATCTGGATAATCCTGACCATAAAACCTCAACATGGTCGTCAGTGTTTGATGCCATCTCTCTCATGCTCCCTGTGATCCCAAATAGTACGCAGTAAATTTGAATTGCTTTATTCCCAAGTTATCCATCATCTCCTTGAATAGTTCGAATGTGAGGTTTGATCTGTCTGGATCTCTATTGGTAGTCCGTACCTAGTAAAAAAGCAAGCATTTTTCTACAACTCTTTTAGCTGTGATGCTGCATAATGGGTCTGCCCCTGGAAATCTAGTCGACACATTCATTATTGTTAATAAATACTTATTTCCACTTTTTGTTTGAGGTAGGGGCCTACACAGTCTATCAAGACTCTTGCGAAAGGTTCCTCAAATGTTGGAATAGGTATTAAAGTTGCAGGTTTATTACTGTCTGTGTGACATGTTTGAGACATCTGGCAAAATTCAACTACATCTTTGTGTAGTCCAGGCCAATGAAAGTATCTTTGTATTCCAGCCTGTAATGTCCTAAACCCGAAATGATCTCCAAGTGGTAGGTCATGTGCCACTCGCAGCGCCTCCTTTCTATACCCAACAGGAAAAACAATTTGAAGAATTTCTGTCCACGCCTGATCTGCCACAATGTGCGCTGATCTCCATGTGCACATTAAGACATTATTTAAGTTATAACAGACAGGAATGCATTCATTCTCTTTCTTGCTAAATGTCTTTTGATATAACTTTTGTAACTCCTCATCCTTTTGCTGCAATTCAATCACCTTAGCAGAGCTAAAATACTTTCATGTTTTCATACTTGCTCCTTCTGTTCCACTTACCTGGTCAAAAAGAAACTTTCGGATAACTCTATGCCAGCTTCCTTATCTCTGCCTTTATCCTGCTTCACCCAGTGCATCTGTGATCTGCTGATGACGTAATCAGGTAAAATTCCTGGATAAACATTCTCCAGGTCTTCAGTTGCCTACATCTTCACTGACTTTTCAACTAGAGTAGGCAGCACGCCTACCAGTGAATCAGCTATATTATTTGCAAGGACAATTTTTATTCCTGGAGCTGAGAGTTAGGGGTCCAGTACTCGTACCACACATTCTCCGCTCTTCTCTGGACTTCGTCGCCTCACTTTACATAACTGAGCACTTTTTGCCTCACTGTGAATTCCTGTTCCCAGCACATTTTCTGGCAATAGTCTCTCAAGAGTTCATAAAGCCTCACCCCTCAGCATTACAGACTGAAAATATTCTGTGTCAATTAATGTTGGAACCTCCTTACCAATTACCCTTCCATGTAGATTTTTTTTAACGCAGATTTAGCATGTCCACTGATCATCTTGTACACTCTGAGGCAGTTGCCTAACTCCCCCTATGCTTTTTGTTACTAGTTCAACGAAACTTCCAGGCTTGTCTTGTTATCCTACAGCTGGATTTCTCCCAGCTCACCAACACTGTGAATTTGTGTGGCCCACTTTATTACAATGAAAACACCATAGTATTTAAACTTCTTTGTCCCCCTCAAGGTTTTCTTTATTACCGTGGTAAATTATCCTTACATTCTACACTGTGATCTACATTTCCCTTTGCACATGAGGATATCTCTTTGCTCCAATTTCTGTCCCTCAGAGACCAGAACTGGTTCTGGAAAGCAAATCAAGTTTATGGACCAGTTCATAATCATCAGCCATTTCAGCAGCAAACCTTGTTGTTTGCACTCTCTGCTCTTCCACCTGAGTTTGCACTACTTCAGGTAGTGAATTTTTGAATTCCTCCAAATACTAACTCTCTAAGGGCATTAAAGCTTTGCCTGAATTTTAAAGCTCTTATCCAACAATCGAAATTAGTCTGTTTGATCCTTAGAAACTCAGTGTAGGTTTGACCAGGATCCTCAATAGATTCCTGAAAGGTTGCCTATGTTGACTTAATGTTTTTTTTAATCTCTTCCGACTCCCTAGATACCTCCTCTGATAGGGATGTGAATACCTCACCAGTCCTACCTACAAGTTTCGTTTGGATCAACAAAACCCACATTGCCTCTGGTCACTGCATTTTTGAGCCAACTTTTCAAATGAGACGAAATGGTCATCACATTCATCTCATCAAGTTGAAGCAATGCTTGAACATACTCAAACAAATTCTCACTAGGCTTTTGGCTACCAGGGGTTGCTCACCCGCACTCTCTGCCTTACTAAGCCCACCCTCAGTCGTTATCTCCAGTGTTTAACATTGACTTCCCTTTTTAAGTGTCAGTTTTTGCTTTTCAAAAGCTCCCTCTTTCTCTCTCCCCTGCTGCTTTCTCTTTTGCCATTCTTTCTTTTTTTTTACTTTCTGTTCTGCTGCTCTCTTTTTTCCCCCTTCTTCTGCATTTTATTGAAAGTCAAATGTTTCATTTTGGCTGCCCTTTCCTTACGTCTCGCCGCTAACTCAAGGTGTTTCATTTGCAACTGAATTCTTCCCATCTCTATAGATTCTGATGGTTTCTCCAGCAAGTATAATTGACGAGCTACTGCTGTAATTACCTCTCCTTTCCTCACAGAAGCAGTCAGTTCCAATTACAAATTGGTCTTATTCACTTTTCGTAAAATATCCAAAGTCACTGCATGCACACCGAGGAAACGATTGGCGATTGAAATAGCCATTACTATTCGAAGCTTTGTCAACCCAGTCAAACGAATACCCAAACTAAAGACATTAGCACCTCCCACTCGCTGTTGAAAATCCAGCAATGAGCCCCCAGTCTGTTATGGACGAGGCTAGACCACTCAAAACATTCTTAAGCAAGCAGCACAGATCATAACTTTGCAGTTTGATTTGGTAATTGCCCAATGAAAATTACCCGGAGTAATTTAGCTAGGGTGACTACGAGATTTTAAATCAGAGAAAAACATTATTCACAAAATGATACAATGAAACACAATGAACAGAATAAAGAACCCCTACAGAATTCAACTTATCCACCTAGACTTAATCCTGGCACCGTTTTATTGACCCTCTGAAAATCATCAAGGACAGACTCTACTTGAGCTAATGAAAAGCTTTTAGCAAAAAAGAAGGATTGGTTTGTGACAGAGAAGACAGGCTAGTGTTCTGTATGGAGGTCAGAAGCTGGTGGGAATGGCTAATACTATCAGAGTGTGGCTGATGACAGATTTGTGAACAACATGACGTTCAATGCAGGGTCACACACCAACTGTACATCCAGACGGTGAGAGTTCATTTAGAACTTGGAGCTCTTTCTCTCTCAACCAACATGGGGGCTCCATAGAGCTCTGTAAATTATCATAGAGTCATAGAATCATATAGCACGGAGAAAGGCCATTAGCACAAACTCGTTTATGCCGATCAAAATGTCCATCCATGCTAACCCCATTTCCCTGCGCTTGGTCCATATCCTTCTAAACATTTTCTATCTATATATTTGTCCAAATGTGAAGACACATATCATGGAAAACATGGTATATCTCATGCTATCCGTGTTTTGTTTTGGAAATAATGAGTGTTGATTGATAACATTCCAGTGTTAATGCAATCACGTTTTTATTCTTTTTGTAGCGTTACAGATTAAACACTTGTTTCCTTCACACTCTCCTCATGGTACCATCACTGCAGGGAATTGTCTGGTGAAACGCCATTACACTGTCTCTCTGTAGCAAGGAGATCATTGATTTTCAATGAACGAAAATACTGTCTCAAGTATACTCCACAATTGCAGGACGGTGTCTTCACTCTTATGCTTCAATAATTTTGTAATGAACGATACTCCTCATTATTGTGCTGATTACTTGCTGAGTCATAGAGTCATAGAGATGGACAACATGGAAACAGATCCTTCGGAACGACCCGTCCGTGCCGAGCAGATATCCCAATCCAATCTTGTCCCACCTGCCCGTACCCCACTGCTCTGTAGGGATTCTGTTAGTGCCTCATGATCAAGGACATCCAGCTCCTTTTCACCAAGAGCACTTCCCATCATCTCGCCTTCTCATAAGTACAAAATGAGAAGGATTGCAGTTTTGGCCAATCATTTATTTGCCTTATGAAGTAAAGTCACACCAACAGCAACATCACTGTTGCCATTGGAGTTGATTGGAGATACTGAGGAGGCGATGATCCAGCTGTATTATCTCTGAGTATGAATCCAGGGAATCAGGTAATGATCCAGACACTGGATCTGAATCCCACAACGGCAAATGTTGGAAATTGAATTCAATAAAATATCAGCAATTAAGAATCAAATGAAACAATGAAACCATTGTCGATTGTCCTACCTGGCACCCTCATAGAACATAGAACATAGAAGGATACAGCGCAGTACAGGCCCTTCGGCCCTCGATGTTGCGCCGACCGAATCATACCTAACCTATACTAGCCCAATAACTTCCAAATGCCTATCCAATGCCCGCTTAAATGACCATAAAGAAGGAGAGTTCACCACTGATACGGGCAGGGCATTCCATGAACTCACAACCCGCTGTGTGAAGAATCTACCCCTAACATCTGTCCTATACCTACCACCCCTTAATTTAAAGCTATGTCCCCTAGTAACACCTGACTCCATTAGCGGTAAAAGGTTCTTAGTGTCGACCCTATCTAAACCCTAATCATCTTATACACTTCTATCAGATCTCCCCTAAACCTTCTCTTCTCCAATGAGAACAGCCCCAAGTGCCTCAGCCTTTCCTCATAAGATTTTCCTACCATTCCAGGCAACATCCTGGTAAACCTCCTCTGCACTCGTTCTAAAGCTTCCACATCCTTCCTATAGTATGGCGACCAAAACTGCACACAATACTCCAGATGAGGCCGCACCAGAGTCTTATACAACTGCAACATGACCTCAGGACTCCGGAACTCAATTCCTCTGCCAATAAAGCCCAGTACACCATATGCCTTCCTCACAGCACTATTTACCTGGGTGGCAACTTTCAGAGATCTGTGTACATGGACACCAAGATCCCTCTGCTCATCCACACTACCAAGTAGCCTACCATTAGCCCAGTAATCCATCATCTTGTTATTCCTACCAAAGTGAACGACTTCGCACTTAGCTACATTGAATTCCATTTGCCACATTTCCGCCCAGCTCTGCAACTTATCTATATCCCGCTGTAACCTACCACTTCCTTCCTCACTATCCACAACTCCACCGACTTTTGTGTCATCCGCAAACTTGCTTACCCAGCTTTCAAGTCCTTCCTCTAGATCATTTATAAAGATAACAAAAAGCAATGGTCCCAAAACAGATCCTTGTGGTACACCGCTAGTAACTGCGCTCCAAGATGAACATAATCCATCAACTACTACCCTCTGTCTCCTTCCAGCCAGCCAATTCCTAATCCAAACCTCTAATGTATCCTCAATGCCATACCTCCGAAGTTTTATCATTAGCCTACCATGGGGAACCTTATCGAACGCCTTACTAAAATCCATATACACAACATCTACTGCTTTACCCTCATCCACTTCCTTGGTCACCTTCTCAAAGAACTCAATAAGGTTTGTGAGGCACGACCTGCCCTTCACAAAACCATGCTGGCTATCCCTGATCACGTTATTCCTACCCAGATGTTCATAAATCTTATCCCTTACCATTCTCTCTAAGACTTTGCCCACCACTGACGTCAGACTCACTGGCCTATAGTTGCTAGGGCTATCCCTACTCCCTTTCTTGAACAATGGGACCACATTCGCTATCCTCCAGTCCTCTGGTACTATTCCTGTTGACAACGATGACATAAAAATCCAGGCCAATGGCTCTGCTATCTCCTCCCTAGCTTCCCATAGGATCCTGGGGTAAATGCCATCAGGCCCAGGAGACTTATCTATATTCATCCTTTCCAATATTCCCAAAACCTCTTCCCTGCATATTTCCAGGGCATCCATTCTAATTATTTGTGATTCCATATTCACATCAGCAACAGTGTCCTGTTCCTGAGTGAATACTGATGAAAAGTACTGATTTAATGTCTCTCCAATCTCCTCCGCCTCCACACACAACTTCCCACTACTATCCTTGACTGGACCGATACCTACCCTAGTCATCCTTTTATTCTTGACATACCTATAGAAAGCCTTTGGATTTTCCCTAATCCTACCAGCTAAAGACTTTTCATGTCCCCTTCTCGCTTTTCTTAGCTCCCTCTTTAGCTCCTTCCTGGCTACCTTATAACTCTCAATCGCCCCTACTGAACCTTCACGCCTCATCTTTACATATGCCGCCTTCTTCCCTTTCACAAGGGACTCCAATTCCTTACTAAACCACGGCTGCCTCACAAGGCCTTTACACCATGCCTGACTGGTACATACCTATCGAGGACACGCAGTAGCTGCTCCTTGAACACTCCCCACATCTCATTAGCGTTCTTCTCTTGAAGCCTGTTTTTCCAATCCACACATCCTAAGTCATGCCTCACTGCATCATAATTTCCCTGCCCCAGCTATAGCTCTTGCCCTGCGGCACACGATTATCCCTCTCCATCACTAAAGTAAAAGTCACCGAGTTGTGGTCACTGTCCCCGAAGTGCTCACCTCATGCCCTTCAGGAAAGGAAATTTACCATGTTCAGCTGGTCGGGCTTACATGTAACTCCAGACCCACAGCAATGTGGTTAACTCTCAGTTGCTGTTTGAAATGGCCAAGCCAGCCACTCAGTTATATCACTCACTTCAAAACCTCAAAGAAATGAAACCGCATGGACCTCAGCACTGACTACTTACAGCCCACGGACTGCAGTGGGTCAGGAAGGCAGCTCACCACCACCTTCTCAAGGACAATGGGGAAAGGGAATTAAATACTGGGCCAGCATCCCATTAATGAATAAAGGAAGATGATCACACGCAGGGAAGAGAGAAAAACAGACATAAAATCTTTAAACAGGAACTTTGACATATACCTTACATGGTCATTATTATCAGTAATATGGGAACAGGAGAAACATAAGTAAGGTTTAATTTCATTTTTTATTTCCATCCCAGCTGATCATCAACAATCTCTTTGCTTCTTTTTCTCTCTATCTCTCTTTCTCCATCTATTCAACTCAGTCGTTCTCCCTTTCATAACAGATGTCAGTGTCACCAACATCTATCACGCTATTTCCCAACTGTGTTCAGTTCTGATGTATGGTCATTAGAATTGAATTGCCAATTCTATTTTTCTCTCGACCCGAGGAGGCTGCCAAATCTGCTCAGTTTGTCTGGCACTTTCTCGTTCTTTATTGTTTCTGATCTGTTGCATCACTCTTTGAGTTATTTAACCTTTAATTTTGTTATTACTTGGAATGTCTGCATCACTGACTGGCAGCATTTTTTGACCTAACCAAATGTCATTTACTGTGAGGTCATTCTTTCAGGCAGTACAGAACCAAGCACATTTCTATGGGTCTCACATCAATCTTAAGCCAGACCAGATAATAACACAAGATCTATTCATCAAAGGACATCAGTGAAATAGATAAACGTATGGACAAAATGCTGGAAATGTTATGGTTGTTATTTCCAATTCCTGACTTTTGTATTTACTTTCTGACATCGTCTGTGGTAGGATGTGGGATATCATCTTTCTGTGTAATAGTCTGTGCATCTGAATTACATTTCTTCCAACATTACTGCGCTGAGAGAGTGTTTCTGTCATGAAGTTATTTTAGAGACAAGAACAAAGTTGCGATCAAAATATTTGCAACTGAAAGAGTGCTTAGAGGAAAGGTGTAACCATAACGTCTGAATTTTACCAAAGCATAAATAATGGTTTATTAAGCGTCAACATTGAAGCCAAGATGGTGGCTGGGCATATAATCGAGCTGGTAGTGGATAAGTTTTGTGATGGACAGAATACCGAGACACAAATGAATTTTATTTATTTTAATTCGGTATTGTGAACAGTCTCGTTCTCAGATGTTTGTTAGGGCTGGGTGTGGGCGGTTCTGACATTTGTGGGTAATCAATGGAATTTGCATTTGAAACTAAAGACAATAGTTTCCGTCTTTGTCAAATATAGATAACAGAAATAGCAAAGAAGTTCGCCATGGTTGAAGGGATTAATAAATGGATAGAGATGAAGAAACTTACCAGGAACACCAACAATAGCGAGGATAGGGTAGTAACCCGCTTGGATAATCATCAATGCACCCCATATCCGATATGGTAATGTTGACCAAGACCGGAAAAAATAGTAAAGACCCCAGGATAAACTCCTGTCCATTGTTGCAGCATTCCAGTCTAATGTTCTCAGATTCTGATCCATTAATGGATCATTCCAAACTATTCTCAGATGTTTAAATCTCCTTTTTCTTTCTCTGCAGCTGCTGATCCCTTTGAGCGTTGGAGTTGATGCATCTGTTGCTACAATGGCATAAACCATTGCAAGAGGCCCCTTACTAATAGGAGACGGAAACATCCAGTGACACAACCGTGATCCATGGAGACTGGCATCAATCACAGTCACTGAACAAACAGCTCCATTTAACCCCTTTCAGTATGGTCCCTTCAGTTCACAAAAACTACTGGACAGGATTGAATGTTGGCACCTTTGGCTATTGATCACATTTCCCATCACCCATTGCTCTCGTGAAGTTAGTAGAGAGGGAGAATGATGCATGTTTTCTTATCGCAGACTAGATGATTCTGATGCGTTGTCCGTTTGCAATACTGTAACTGGCTGAACCTCCCACCATCACCACCCTCAAAAACCACAATCTACATGCTGTTACCGTGCAGATCTCTCCTCGACTGGAACAGGTACCAGTCAATATACTTACAGTGGATATATTTGCACTCCAATACATAGGAAATGTGAATTTGCCTGGGTATTCCTTTAATTGATCTAATAAGGCAATTTTGTATCTTCAACTCTCAATGTGCTTAAGCATTTTTTAAAATACAAACTCACAACCACATTAACGCACTTTATTAAGCACAAGTTTCTTCACTTTCTCCTCATGGTAACATCATGCCAGGATTTAGTCTGATGAAACCCCGTTGGACTGAATCCTTGTTAAGATCATTATTTATAAAGCTGATTCAGCCTGTACACAATACACCTCACAGTCTCTCAACAAAACACTATTACTGGGAAAGATACATTTACTCTGATACTTTAATCATTTGGCATGAAGAGCCACATATCATTTACTTCCTGCTACGTAAAAAATCTGTTTGTGACATATGACCAAACATATCCAGGTCTGTTTCAACAACAGCACTTCCCAATCTCTCAATATTTAATGAACATAAATGTGAATTATGATATTTGTTGTTCATATCTAAAATATTTTATATCTTGTGAAGGGCTATTGCCCAACCACTGATCCTTCTGATACCCCAAAGCCTTCACTCCAGATAATTATCCTACTCTCTTCATTCTCTCGATTATCCAACTTTTACTACATTCGGTGTATTCCACCCCTACTTATCCATGGACTCTAACATTCCCCACTCACCCCATTCAAACATGTCAAACTCTGCTGAAAATTTAAATACTTCATTCCCACTGGTTCTCAATTGTCGATATCACAACGGACAACCTCCACAAAATCCAGCAGGTTTATCAAAAATCAAGATCATTCCCCCTTCCTGATTCTAGATTGACTCTACTGAATCATGTCATTATTTTCCAAGTGTCTAGTTGCCACATTCCTCACAAAAGGTTCCAAAGTTTTTCTCACAGCTTACACTGCTTATAGTCCAACAGGTTTAATTGGAAGAACACTAGCTTTCGGAGCGACGCTCCTTCATCAGGTGATAGTGGAGGACTCGATCGTAACACAGAATTTATAGCAAATGTTCACAGTGTGATGTAACTGAAATCATACATTGAAAAACTGATATTCTGTTAAGCCGTTCATCTGTTAGAATACAGTGATAATTTCACTTCTTTCATGTGTAAATCACAAACTTTTTTTAAAGCTGCCTTCTCAGGTTAGCTGTTAACAATGGTGATAGCTAGACAATATGTTGAAGGTGTTACAGGGTTACATTGTACATTGTTCAAAAACTGCATGCATTCATGTAGAACTCTGAGCTCAAAAACTGCACGACTTTATGAAAAACTCCGTTATCTCACTTTTTACATGAGAATCAAAAGGCATAGAGAGAGAACACAGGAGGCTCACACCTTCAACATATTGTCTAGCTATCACCATTGTTAACAGCTAACCCAAGAATACAACTTAAAAAAAAGCATTGTGATTTACACATGAACGAAGTGAAACTATCAGTGTATTCTGACAGATGAAAGGCTAAACAGATAATCAATTTTTAATGTATAATTTCAGTTACATCACACTGTAAATTTTTGCAATTAATTCTGTGTTATGATTGAGACCTCCACTATCACCTGATGAAGGAGAGTCCCTCCGAAAGCTAGCGTGCTTCCAATTAAACCTGGTGGACTATAACTTGGTGTTGTGTGATTTTTAACTTGGTGTACAATAGCTGCTTTCCAGTCTGGAGGATCCTTTCCAGAATCTAACCAGCTTTGAAGAACAATCAGTAAATTCTTTCACTCGCTGTCCTGCCACCTCCTCAATAGTTAGGTATGTAGCTCATCAGATGCAGCATAATACCAAACTTAAATCCAATAAGATGTTGAAAGACATATCTTTTATTCATTCTAATTACCTACTGTTCCTCATTTTCACCAATCACTCTGTACACTTGTGTTTCTGGAAGTTTCTTTCTGTATCATCCTCAGCGAGATGGACACAATATAATGTTTTCAGTGGAGAGGTGGGTTCTGTCAGCCAGTGAATATATCGGAGGACTGCATCCAGTGATGATGGATATGTTAATCACGCCTGCCTGGAATGTTCCAGAGCTAATCCAGTTGAATTCATGTTGAGCATCTGCACAGTCCTGTCAGTGGTGTGAGGCTACACAGTATACTGAAGGAGGGGACACAGCTCAGTGACCACCTCAATTTTGAAACAAACTGGTTTCATACCTTGACTCCTGGTCCAACTTAGACAATTGTCCCGGGAAATCCCAGGAAAGATATTGCACTGTCCTGCACCACCCGATTGATACAGATTCCCTTCTGTGGAGCCCCATCTCCATTAGTTTAACATGGACCCAGACACTTTGTAAATGCAGTGTATAGAGGTGGGGGTCACCAGACCCAGCAGCTGACAATACAAACCCAAGATAAGCATCCACAGAAACTCCACTGATTTTCCAATGAATGGAATGGGTCAATTCCCCACACGGAACGTGTGCGCGCTCAGTGTTGAAAACTATTTCCATTCCTGAGTTTCTCTTCCTGGCTGAGAAAGCCGTTGCATCTCTTCACACTCCCACACTAACAGTTTCTCTCTACAAAGAAGCAGTTGACAATGTAACATTACCTTTCTCTATATCTCAGCAACTATAAGGGCAGCACCAGTATGGCTAATGGATTTGATCATCACACTCAGAGAAGAGAGGTACAGGGAACCTAACTCACTTTTAACAGGGACAAATCTAAATGGATGCGATATTCAGGAATATGGGAAAATGGGGAAATGTGAGAATAACTTTCCATTTTGTTTTCCTTTCAGTCCATCATCAGAAATCCCTTTGCTCACTTGTCATTTCCTTTCCTCTCTTTTTCTGGCCATTTCTCCATCTATTCAATTTAAACCTGTCCCCCACCTCTCTCTCCAACCCAACCCTCCATGATACCAGGATAAATAATAATATTTCCCAGTTTGCTTTCAGATGTGAAGCAGGGTCACTGGACTCAAACTGTTACCCGCATTTTTCCTGACAGAGGCTGCCATACCTGCAAGATTCTCCAACACTTTCAGACGCTGGAAAATTTTATTTTCGATCTCTAGCACCCAGCGTTCCTTAGTTTATTTCACCTTAAATGCTGTTGTTTCTCGGGATGCCAGCACCATGGGCAAGCGCAGCATTTGTTGTCAATCACGTATTGTCCTTGACTACGTAGCCATTTGTCAAGACAAAATGGAGCCAACAATTTTGTTGGGAGTCTGAAGTCACACTGAGCTCAGACTGGGTAATAATATTAAGTTTTTTGAGCAAAAACTATGAGTGAAATAATAAAAATAAATCTTTACGGTTTCTGGTTGCCATGAGTGCAATTAGGTTTCATTCCAATTTTTGTCATTCGAATTTAAGCTCTGTCATCGGCTGTGGTCGATTTTAAATACAGCCTTGGAGTCACAGCCCCTGCCTCTGAATTACCTGTCTAGTTACATGATCACTCTGATACAGAGTACTTATTGCCTAGTCGGTATTCCCAAATTCCTGCCAGAGACAGATGGCGGGAAAATCCATTTTTTCTTCCCTTTTCTTCGCTTTCTATATTCATACAGTCATATCGCATGCAAACACATTCTTTGATCCAACTTGTCCATGCCGGCCAGGTTTTCCTAAATTACATTATGTCCATCTGCTTGCATTTGGCCCATTTGCCTCTAAACAGTCCCCATTCACGTGTTTGTCCAAATGTCTTTTAAATGTTGGAGCTGCCAGTCTTCCTCTGGCAGCTCATTCCATCACCATGTCACTCTCTGTGTAAAAAGAAAGTTTCCTCTTCCTCCCTTTTAAATATTCCCTCTTCCACCATAAACCCATGGCTCTATGATTTAATTTTCCTAGCCTGTGGAAAAGACCTTG
Source organism: Hemiscyllium ocellatum (assembly GCF_020745735.1). Classification (NCBI taxonomy): domain Eukaryota; kingdom Metazoa; phylum Chordata; class Chondrichthyes; order Orectolobiformes; family Hemiscylliidae; genus Hemiscyllium; species Hemiscyllium ocellatum. The sequence goes on along the minus strand of NW_026868150.1, from coordinate 801,514 downwards.
GCTTTTCACCCTGCCCAAGCCTCCCCTGATTTTGCAAATTTCTATAATGTCACCCCTCAACCTCCTACACTCCATCTGATACTAACTTCAAGAACAAGCACTTAAAGATCAGCCCTCCAAATTTGAAACAATGTTAAAAGTGACGGGTAAACAACACTCAGCCCAAGCTTCATACTGTTATTTGTTTTCTTCTTTATGTTACAATAACGAGCCAGCATGAAAATCTAACTAGAGCCAATAAGCCGTCAAGCACCTGAATGTCTTTGTCTAATGGTGGTGATCTCTACGGTGAAAGTGTATCTCTGGCCAGATCTGTATAATACCACTTATTCAACATTCTCCCTCCTGGCCTCCCTATGACCTTATGTGGTTGTTTCTTCTTTATGTTGCACTCAATAGAGAGAATCCCTTTCCCCCAGTCACATCTTAATTTAAACTCATTTTATGTCATCTTCTCATTCACCACTGCTAAAAGCCTGTTTACCTTTTGCCACACCCTCTTTTTCCTGTCACCTACCATTCACCTCTGGCAAGGGACTAAAATACCCAGTGTCCAATCCTTTTCAGTTCTGAAGAATTGTCACACTGGACTTGAAACGCTAACTCTGTTTCTCTGTCTCTGCAGATGCTACCAGACCTGCTGAGTTTCTCCAGAAATGAATAGGCACAGCACAAATTTTCAATTAAACAAATAACTATGAATACTTGAAATAAAAATTCACAAATTGCTGTAGAAACTGGGAGCTTTGCCGAAGGGTCACTGGACCCAAAAGATGAACTCAGCTTTCACTCCACAAGATGCAGAGATACCTGCTTAGTGTATTCAGCAATTTCTGCTTTTGAACATTTTCCAAAGACGTATGTCGAATCTGCTCAAAAGCCCTGTCCAGCACAGAGCACTGTACATTGAGAAGTGAACTAAAACAAAGTGCACAGTTTCAGTGGCTCTGAAACGACATAAGGCTGGCATCACTGGCACGACAGAGGTCTTAATCATGGTCAGGGAGAAAAACACTCGAAAAGCATTCAATTCAAACACAGAAGATATGATGATGGGAAAGAAAATGATTCATATTAATAGTTTGCACGTCAGAAACCAGGTTACGTCACTGAGTACAGGTCTGATGGGTGAATGGGTCTCGGTGTGAACTGGGGGAAAGTTTGTCGAATTGATTTGCAGATATTGCAGCTCACACTGGGTTATCATGTGATGCTGTAGATCAAGCAGGAGCGGAAGCAGCATTGCGTTCAATCACAATCCATAAAACTTTTCTTCCAGGATAATCCATCACTGTACCATTATCATCAAGCCGAGTGATGGTTCAGTGACGAGTTTGGGTGAACATACCAGAGTCAGAACCATGTGTATCTAAACCTGATGACAACCCATTAAAGCTACCGCACTTGACTGGTTACATTCCAAACAGCAGAACTACCATCTGGTGGAGAAGGGGAAATGATCCCAAGACAAACAGATAAGATCTAAACTGTGCAGTCAAGCCACATCCAGTCATCATTGTTGATGGATTAATAAACAACTTACAGGAGAAGATAACTCCACAAATATCCCCAGCCCCGTACATCGGTGTAAAAGACAAGGATGTAGTATCTGCACCATCCTCAGCCAGAAGTGTTGAGTCGATAATCCACCTCACCCTCCTCATGATGCCCACAGAATCACAGATGCCAGTCTTCAACAAATTCGATTCGCTGCACGTGACATGAAGAAAAAGCTGAACACAGTAAATATGATAACGGCAATGGACCCGGACACAATTCCTGCAATAGGACTGAAGACTTGTGCTGCACAACAAGCCGTGTCCCTGAGGAAGCTGTTTCAGTCCAGCTCCAACTCTGAAATCTGCCTGGCCACGAGGGAAGTTCCTCAACTGTATCCAGTCCCATAACAAGGGAATGATTTCAGTCTGACCATTTACCATGCTTTCAGTCCCGTCGCGATTACCATATTGGTGGGAGTTATTTTTGACAGAGCTGTCATACAGCACAGAAATAATGTGCTCAGTTTAGTGAGTTTTCTAAATTTCACTATGATCACTCTCATTCTGTGAAAGTCTAAAGAACACAGGCCGAGTTTCCACATCAGGCAATCTCACCATCTGAGGGACGAATCTGGAGAATGTCCATTGCACACCCTCCGTGGTCTGTGTATCCTTTCTCAGATTGGGTCACCAGCACTGGTGAGGTCAATGTACAGTTTCATTAGCAAGCTGTGATACTGCTTCAACATGACCTTCAGACTATGTTATGATTCTCTTAAATGAAGGCGAACCTTACTTTAACTTTCCACTTCGATATATACCTCCAATTACCATTCACATTACTTTATTTATGGATTCACTGCATGAGGTCTTATAAAAAAAAGCCTTCTGAAAATCGAAATATGTCATTTCTATGTTGCAATAAACAAGTTCAAATCATTCTGAAGTTTGTCAAGGATGAAGACTCTGTCAGAATCTGTCAGAGCATATTGATTCTCTCCAATGTTGCTGTTAATTTCTAAATGTCCAATATCACATCCTACATAATAGGTTCCATCGGTTTCATTACAGATGTCAAGTTAATTGGTCTGCAGTTCTCCACACGATCTCTTCTTCCCTTTGCAGATGCTTAATCCCTTCCATTCATCTCCAATGCTTGGAACACATTTACTAACTTCTAGCCTCTGCAGAATGTACAGGAAAAAACAGTGATCGACAGCACAATTAATGCGTCTACTGATGATTTATTTCTAATATTTTGATACGAAGTACAACTGGCTCATCAGACTTAGCAATGCTCAATCCAGCTACAATACTACTATGCTAGCCTTCAACTACTACCTTGTTATTGACATGAATTGACTTTATGTCTTCAGTTCCACAAATTCCATGTGATCACTTATTATTTCTCAGCGATTTTCTGGATCTTCCTCCGTGATGACAGATGCAAAGTAACTGCTTACTTTCTTGGTCATTTCCCTGTTCTCCACAATCACCTCTCGTCTCCTGATTACAAAATTCCACATTTGACCTTACTTTTATTTTGTTTTCTTTGCAATACAGATCGTAGATTTATGTTGTCTTTGTGTTCTTCTTTCACAGAATCATTAAAAACCCACAGTGTGGAAAAGGCCCTTGGGCCCAACAGGTCCACCCTGCCCCTCCGAAGAGTAACCACCCAGATTCATTTCCATCCAATTCTACATTTTGCGACTGATGCACCTAATCTACACATTCCTGAACACTTTGGGCAAATAAGCATGGCCAATTCATCTAACCTGTAAATCTTTGGACTGTGGAAGGAAACCAGAGTACCAGGAGGAAACCCACACAGGCACAGGGAGAATATACAAACTCCACACAAACAAATTTCTGAGAATTCTCCGGTTGCCACAATGTCTAAAATTCTTCTGAACTCACTTCCTATGATTAATATAATCTTTAATTTATTATGTTAGCCTCCATTAAGTCACTTGCTCTTTCTTTGGTGATTCTACCTTAAAGAAGTAGACATATTTTTCAGACATTGCAGGATTTCTGTAGATCTCCCGGTCCTGATCACATGTATCCAGGAACACAGCAAGAGGGGAGAGAAGATATTGCAGGGGCCCTGGCTGATCCTTTTGCATCATCGCTGCCCATGGGGGAGGTCCCGGAAGACTTAAGGGTAGTGAACGTTTTGACCTTGTTCAAGGAGGGCTGCGAAGAAGAACCTGTGAACTATAGACCAGTTAGCTTAACAACTGTGACATGTAATTTCCTTGAGAAGATTTTGAGAGATAAGATATGCATGCATTTGAAAAGACACGGTTTCATAAGGAGCAGTCAGCACTGCTTTGTGCATAGGATATCATGGCTCACAATTCGTTAGCGTTATTTTGAAGAAGTGACATGGAATGTTGATGAGGGTAGATGGTAGTCGTATTCTATCTAGATTTCAGAAAGCTTTTGGTAAGGTTCAACATGATAGGCTGCTCTGAAAGGTTCGATGGCGTGGAATCCAGGGGGATCTGGCAAATTGGACATTCAATGGGCTTGATGGTAGAAAGCAGAGGCTAATACTGGAAGGATGCTTGTTGGACTTGAGGCCTGTGATTAGTAGAGTGTCTCAGGTGTCGGTGATAGACCTATTACTGTTTGTTATCCATATCAATGATTTGGATGAGAATGTGCAAAGCATGATTCGTAATTAGGCTGATGACAATAAAATGGGCAATACTGTGAACAGTGAGAAAGGTTATCAGAAATTGCAGCAGGACATTGATCAGCTGGGGAAGTGGGACGAGAAATGGCAAATGGAGATTAATATATATGGGGTGTTGCATTTTGGAAAGTCAAATCCAGGTTGGCGCTTCGTGGTGAATGTTAGACTCTGAAGGAATACAGAAGAACAGAGGGACAATGGAGCTCAGGTCCTTGGTTCTCTGAAAGTAGTTGCACGTAGATACAGCAGTGAAAAAGGCTTTTGGCACACTGGCCTTCATCAGTCAGGGCATTGAGTATACATGTTGGCGAGTTATATTGCAGTTGTACAGGACGCTGGTGAGGCATGCACTTGGAAGATTGTGTTCGGTTTTGTTCAGTTTGCCGTAGGAAGGATGCGATTAAACTGGAAAGAGGACTGAAGAAATTTACAAGGATGTTGCCAGTACTGGATGGTCTGAGTTGTACGGAGAGTTTGGACCGGCCAGAATATTTTCCTTTGAGTGTAAGAAACTGAGGGGAAATCGTATAGAAAAGTATAAAATAATGGGATGCATGGATAAGGTGAATGCACTCATTCTTTTTGCCAGTTTTGGGCATCGAGGTCTAAAGGACATCAGGTTAGAGGTGAAAGAATAAAAAGGATCCTGAGCGCCAACTTTTTTCAGGCAGAGGTTGGTACACATACGGAATTAGCAGACAACGGTTTTGTTGAGGCAAGCACATTAACAACGTTCAAAAGGCTTTTAGACAAATATGTGGATAGGAAAGCTTTAGAAGAATAAGGGCAAGGACAGGGAAATTTAATGAGCAGGATGGACGTTTTGGTCGGCACGGACCACTTTGGTCCAAAGGGCCTGTGTCCAAGCAGCAGGGCTCCATGGTTCTATGACTCTAACAACCATTGCATGTCCATCACTTCATGCTCAAACATTAGATATTGCAGGCGCTGTACAAAATATAACATATTAACGTCTCTATTCCTCAGAGCAAGATTACTAATGAGTCATTCTGACCACACAACACCAAATCTGAAATAACCTGCTCTCCTGTTTGAGTTATAACATACTCTTCAACCAACCTGTTATACGCTTATAGAATTTATTTTTCACAAAATTAGCAGTCGCTTAGTTAACGCAGTTTAGATGCAATTTAAGATCATGCAATAATACTGCAGCACCCTCAGTATTTGCATCTCTAATTTCCAGAGTATACAATGCACAGAATTTACAAGAGAGCATTGGTTTAGATACAATGCTTGTTCTCCTTCCTATTTGTAAGATCCACCCAAACTGATTCTGTGTAATCTGAGGGATATGGTCAGTGGCGTTATTAGTGATATACTTGGACAAGACATTCGGTGAGGGTCACCTCGACACTGACATGATCTGAAGAAATGACCAATATCACAGGACAAGTATCAATATCCTGTCAACTCTGTCAGGTTAACTGTTACCCTACTCTCTCTGTTCCCTTACACTCACTACCTGTTATAGCACCTACCCCATAACAAGGCTTACACTATCTCCAAATCAGGCTCACGCACTACCACTCTCACTATTGAATTCAGCACCTTTCCCACGCCACCCCCAACCCACGCTCTCTCTCTACCTCCACTATACTCCCAACACTAATAACACTGCATGGATATAACACTGTGGACTGACTCCCTCCGGACACGTCACCATTTCCCCTCCCCCTCCACATAAACCAGCTCTAAGAGCAGGGCCACACACCCCCGCCATCACTCCTCCCCGCCATTCTCCCATTCCAGGAGATATGGACTGTAATAGGAGAGAAAGGACCAAGCCAGATGGTGGAGCACCCGATATCTGACCCATCCTCCAGCCAACCCCACCTCCCCCCTCCCTGGCATGTGGGGAGGACCCTGGTACGAGCCGGAGTGGACCGGGAGTGACGTATGGAGATTCCGTGACATCCATGTCCCTCCAACTGAGTAAAAAACAATGTTCAGTGAAGGGCAATTCGCATTTTAACCACTCCGTCTGTTCTCAAATTTTCTCCCTCCCCCAAAACAACAAATATCTCTTTGCAATGAGATACAGACACAAAAATATTCAGAGACATATGTAAACACCCTAATACACTAACACTCACGGTACTTACACAGAGATAGAACCGCACACAAGTAGTGGCATACGGGAACATAGTCATAGAACATAGAACATAGAAAGATACAGCGCAGTACAGGCCCTTCGGCCCTCGATGTTGCGCCGACCAAAGCCTACCTAACCTAAACTAGCCCAATAACCTCCATATGCTTATCCAATGCCCACTTAAATGACCATAAAGAGGGAGAGTCCACCACTGCTACTGGCAGGGCACTCACAACCCGCTGAGTAAAGAATGTACCCCTGACATCTGTCCTATACCTACCTCCCCTTAATTTAAAGCTGTGTCCCCTAGTAACAGCTGACTCCATTATCGGAAAAAGGTTCTCACTGTCAACCCTATCTAAACCCCTAATCATCTTGTACAACTCTATCAAATCTCCCCTAAACCTTCTTTTCTCCAATGAGAACAGCCCCAAGTGCCTCAGCCTTTGCTCATACGATCTTCCTACCATGCCAGGCAACATCCTGGTAAACCTCCTCTGCACTCCACGTCCTTCCTATAGTATGGCGACCAAAACTGCACGCAATACTCCAGATGAGGCCGCACCAGAGTCTTATACAACTGCAACATGACCTCAGGACTCCGGAACTCAATTCCTCTACCAAGAAAGCCCAGTACACCATATGCCTTCTTCACAGCACTATTTACCTGGGTGGCAAATTTCAGAGATCTGTGTACATGGACACCAAGATCCCTCTGCTCATCCACACTACCAAGTAGCCTAACATTAGCCCAGTAATCCATCTTCTTGTTACTCCTACCAAAGTGAATGACTTCACACTTAGCTACATTGAACTCCATTTGCCACCTTTCTGCCCAGCTCTGCAACTTATCTGTATCCCGCTGTAACCTGCCACATCCTTCTTCGCTGTCAACAACTCCACCGACTTTCGTGTCATCCGCAAACTTGCTCACCCAGCTTTCAAGCCCCTCCTCTAGGTCATTTATAAAAACGACAAACAGCAATGGTCCCAAAACAGATCCTTGTGGAACACCGCTAGTAACTGCACTCCAAGATGAGCCTATACCATCAACTACTACCCTCTGTCTCCTTCCAGCCAGCAAATTCCTAATCCAAACCTCTAATGCACCCTCAATGCCATACCTCCGTAGTTTTTGAATTAGCCTACCATGGGGTACCTTATCGAACGCCTTGCTAAAATCCATATACACCACATCTACTGCTTTACCCTCGTCCACTTCCTTGGTCACATTCTCAGAGAACTCAATAAGGTTTGTGAGGCACGACCTGCCCTTCACAAAACCATGCTGACTATCCTTGATCACATTATTCCTATCCAGATGTTCATAAATCCTATCCCTTACAATTCTCTCTAAGACTTTGCCCACTACAGAAGTGAGACTCACAGGCCTATAGTTACTAGGGCTATCCCTATTCCACTTCTTGAACAAGGGGACCACATTCGCTATCCTCCAGTATTCTGCCACTATTCCCGTAGACAATGACGACATAAAAATCAAGGCCAATGGCTCCGCTATCTCTTCCCTAGCTTCCCAGAGGATCCTAGGATAAATGCCATCAGGCCCAGGGGACTTATCTATTTTCATCCTTTCCAGTATTCCCCAGACCCCTTGCCTACATACCTCAAGGTCATCCATTCTAATCACTCGTGACTGAATGTTCACATCAGCAAAAGTGTCCTGTTCCAGAGCGAATACTGAAGAAAAGTATTGATTTAGTGTCTCCCCAATCTCCTCCGCCTCCACGCACAACTTCCCACTACTATCCTTGACTGGACCGATACCTACCCTAGTCATTCTTTTATTCCTGACATACCTATAGACAGCCTTTGGGTTTTCCCTAATCCTACCAACTAAGTACTGTTCAGGTCCCCTTCTTGCTGCTCTTAGCTCTCTCTTTACATCCGTCCTGGCTACCTTATAACTCTCAATCGCCCCAACTGAACCATCACGCCTCACCTTTACATAGTCCGCCCTCTTCCCTTTCACAAGGGATTCCAATTCCTTATTAAACCACGGCTCCCTCACAAGACCCTTTCCTCCCTGCCTGACTGGTACATACTTATCAAGGAACACCCAATAGCTGCTCCTTGAACAAGCTCCACATATCATTTGTGTCCTTCCCTTGAAGCCTATTTTTCCAATCCACGCATCCTAAGTCATGCCTCACCACATCATAATTTTCCTGCCCCCAGCTTTAACTCCTGCCCTGCAGTGCACACTTATCCCTCTCCATCACTAATGTAAAAGTCACCGAGTTGTGGTCACTGTCCCCGAAGTGCTCACCTACCTCCAAGTCTAACACCTGGCCTGGTTCATTACCTAGAACCAAATCCAGTATAGCCTCACCTCTTGTTGGCCTGTCTAAATATTGTGTCAGGAAACCCTCCTGCACACATTGGACAAACACGGACCCATCTAATGAACTCGAGCTATAGCGTTCCCAGTCAATATCTGGGAAGTTAAAGTCCCCCATAACAACCACCCTGCTACTTTCACTCTTCTCCTGAATCATCCTCGCAATACTTTCCTCTACTTCTCTCGGACTATTAGGAGGCCTGTAGAAAACTCCTAACAGGGTGACCTTACCTTTCCTATTTCTAACCTCAGCCCAAACTACCTCAGATGGCAAGTCTTCCTCCATCGTCCTTTCCACTGCTGTAATACTATCCTTGACAAGCAATGCCACACCTCCCCATCTTTTACCCGCATCTCTGACCCTGCTAAAACATTTAAACCCTGCAACCTGCAATAGCTATTCCTGTCCCTGTTCTACCCACTACTCTGTAATGGCCACAACATCGAAGTCCCAGGTACCAACCCACGCTGCAAGTTCACCTACCTTATTTCTTATACTTCTGGCATTGAACTATACACACTTCAAGCCACCTTCCTGTTTACAGGCACCCTCCTTCGAGATCGATGCCTTGTTCCTAACCTCCCTATACACAAGATCCTGTACCCTAAAGCTCCAGTCCAGGTTCCCATGCCCCTGCTGAGTTAGTTTAAACCCTCCCAAAGAGCACTAGCAAACCTCCCCCCAAGGATACTGGTGCCCCTCAGGTTCAGGTGTAGACCATCCTGTTTATAGAGGTCCCACCTTCCCCAGAAAGAACCCCAGTTGTCCAGAAACCGGAATCCCTCCCTCCTGCACCATCCCTGTAGCCACGCATTTAACTGTTCTCTCTCCCTATTCCTCGACTCTCTATCACGTGGCACGGGTAACAAACCAGAGACAACAACTCTGTTCCTTCTAGCTCTGAGCTTCCAACCTAGCTCCCTGAAAGCCTGCCTGACATCCTCACCCCTCTTCCTACCTATGTCGTTGGTTCCAACGTGGACCACGATCTGGGGCTGCTCCTCCTCCCCCTTAAGGACCCGGAAAACACGATCAGACACATCACGTACCCTTGCACCTGGGAGGCAACATACCAATCGTGAGTCTCTGTCGCCCCCGCAAAACCGCCTATCTGTGCCCCTCACTATTGAGTCCCCAATAACTATCGCTCTACCTTTCTCCACCCTTCCCTTCTGAGCAACGGGGACAGGCTCTGTGCCAGAGGCCTGAACCTCGTTGCTTAACCCTGGTAAGTCATTCCCCCGACAAGTATCCAAAACGGTATACTTGTTCTTGAGGGGAATGACCACAGGGTGTCCCTGCACTGGCTGCTTCCTCCCACTCCCCCTCACTGTCACCCATCTCTCTATAACTTTCGGAGTAACTACTTCCCTAAAGCTCTGATCTATTACCACCTCTGCCTCACGAATGATCCGCAGTTCATCCAACTGCAGCTCCAGTTCCCTAACACGGCCTTGGAGGAGCTGGAGATGGGTGCACTTCTTGCAAGTGTAATCAGCAGGGACGCTAATGGCTTCCCTCACCTCATACATGTTGCAAAAGGAACATTGCACTGCCTTCGCTGCCATCCCTCTAAACGGTAAACTTTAAAAAACTAGATCTAAAGAAACAAACAAGCAAAATGCAGCACTTACCTGCTTACCACAACGGCTCTACCCCTGTAGTGCCTCGGGTTCCTCGCCTGCGCGCTTATATAAGAAAAAAAAACCTTCCCAGGTAGTCTAGCGAGACACCAGCTTCCGGGTCCGCTAGGCGCTTAAAAAAAACTTTAAATTTTAGCCGTTAAAAAAACAAAAACTGGACTATACCCGCGACTTAAAAAAAAACACCACCAGACAGCCGTTACCTGCTCCACCGAGAGAGTGAGGCCGAAGGCTTGAAGCTGCGCACTTATATTAAAAAAAACCTTCCCAGGTAGGCTAGCGCGACACCAGCTTCCGGGTCTGCGAGGCGCTTAAAAAAACCTTTAAATTTTAGCCGTTAAAAAAACAAAAACTGGACTATACCCGCGACTTAAAAAAAAACACCACCAGACAACCGTTACCTGCTCCGCCGAGACAGTCGCACACAAATAGGCACAAGCGCAAGTAAAACGCACAGGCTAATACACAGATAAACCAATGTCAGCACATAAATACACAAACACACAGACACATGAACAAACACACACAAGTACACACATGGACGCACAGAGACACAGATACGAGTGCTTATAAGACAGAGATAGATAGGTTTTTGATGAATAAGCATGTCAAGAGTTACAGAGAGTAGTCAGCAGAATGATGTTGAGAAATCTCTAAGCCTGTATTAAATGGCATTCAGAGTAGATTGGCCGAATGGCCTACTTCTGCGTTTTTAATGCTCCTGTGGTGTCATGCTATAAGTTATTCTCTTCCTGGGAGAGGAGCAGAGAATGAGTTTAATACATATTTGATTGAAAAGAGTCAGTGGTCCTATTGGACAGGTTTAGAGGGCTGAATGGTTTATATCTATGCCTAATTATTCTGGCCTTGTGTTTCAAAAGAGGTGGCGATTTCATGTTAGGTTAACACAGTTTAATATAACGAGTCCCACACTGAAATAAGGTCGCCCCATTTCACTTTAGTGTTGTACTATCTGTAGGGTCCTCATCCTCAGGGAGCAGTGAAGACTCGGTTTTTGAAGATATTCAAGACTGAGCTCGCCTGATCTTTGCTGGACAGGATAGTCAATATTTATTGGGAACAGACAGGAGATGGATGGTCAAACACAATCAGATCAGCCATGAGCATTCTGACTGGTGGCTCCGAATAGCCAACTGCTGCCCTTACCCCACGTGTTGTTCCCTCAATCCACCCTCGACGCGGTTACAGGGATATACTGCTGCTACTATCTCATGCATTATGCCCTCCGTCCACTCGTCGAAGCTGGGACAGAGATATGGAACCACCTCATTCAGCCAGTCTTTATCATTACCATGAGACTGGAGGAGACCATTCTGCCTCTTTCACGAGTTACAGAGAAAAATGGAACGAATCATTTTAGCTCCTTGTGTACATTTTACTGCACAGCAGGCCATTTAAACTGCCTGAACTGCTGTACAGGAAGCGGTTGCTAACAGTCATTAGAGAGAAGATGTAAATGCTTATTTTCACATTACAAAGCTGTAACTGGTGGAGTGCCTCAGAGATCACTATGGAATCATCAACGCTCAATATCTGTATCAAAAATCTGGAGGAAGGGACTGCATATATCAATGCCCAATTAGCTTAAACACCAAGCTGGTCATCCAGTATGTTATCAAATGGATGTCGTGTGTCATCAATGTGATAAAGGTAAAGGGATGTTAGTGAGCAAACCTTCAGCAGATACAGCAGAATGTGAGTTGTCTATTTTGGATGGAAGGAAAAAACAATGTTAAACAATTTAAGTGGAAAGAGAATAGAGAACTCTGTGATACAGACGGTAATCATGATCCTGGTACATGAATCATATGTGGTTAGTCTGCATTTGCAGTAAGTGATTTGGAAGCTAAGTGGAATGATTGTGTTTCTGTCAAAGGGTACCAGGTTTGATCAGGAATGTTTTATTGCATCTGTACCAGTGAAAGTGAGGAGTGCAGATGCTGGAGATCTGAGTCCAACAGTGTGAGGCCTGAAAAGCACAACCTATCAGGCAGCATTCGAGGAGTGGGAGAATTGGCGTAACGGGTATAAGTCCTTCATCAGGAATCTGCCAGAAACATCGAGTCTCCTGTTCGTTGGGTGCTGCCTGACCTGTTGTGATTTTCCAGAATCACATTTTTCGAGTCTACATCTGTACAGGGCTTTGCTAAAACCACATATGACACATTATGTGCAGTTTTTATCCCTTAACCTAAAAACAAGATAATTGTTTTCGAAGCTTATTAACAATGTTTTGTTCACATTTTCCTGGAGTGAAGGCCTTTCGTTCTGAAACATTATCAGTTTTGGTCTTAAATGAGAAATCTTTTTGAAGCATACACGATTTCGAGAAAAATCAGCTGGATACGTATTTTCTCTTCTCAGGGACACTAAAACTATGGAATAAATGTTAAGAATAAAATGTATTGATTTTCGCACAGATATTTTGAAGACATCAAACGATTTTTAAAAATTAACCAGATGCATACCTACATATCATCAAATTATAAAGCAGGAATTTTCTTTTTTGGTAATGAAAGGCACTGGGTATAACAACAGCAATGATACACTTGCATATCGTCCATTATTATCCATTCCAAAGAATGTTCACAACGAGCGCACACGGTCCAGTTTTGTGTTCAGTTGACGTAATTGTATGTTTCAACACAGAGAGGGAGCACAATGTTCCCTGTCAGAGAAGCAGCAGCTGATTGATCCCTCTCTGTTATTGTGTTCCACCTGACAACAGTAAATCCCTGACTCACCGCTACCTGATGTGTCGTGGAGAATTCCTGTTGAGAGATTCATTGGAATCTCCCTACAGTCTGAAGCAAAGGGAATTCAGCTAAATCCAACTATTCTGGCGAGAAATCGCATTACAAGCAGCTTGACTGTGCAGAATGGGCGGCACGGTGGCTCAGTTGTTAGCACTGCTGCCTCACAGCACCAGGGACCCAGGTTTGATTCCAGCCTCGGGCGACTGCCTTTGTGGAGTTTGTATATTCTCCCCCAGTCTGCGTTGGTTTCCTCCAGGTGTTCCAGTTTCCTCCCACAGGTCCAACAATGTGCCGTTCGGGTGAATTAGCCATGCTAAATCGTCCATAGTGATAGGTGCATTGACCAGAGGGAAATGGGACTGGTTGTGTTACTCTTCGGAGGGTTGGTGTAGACTTGTTGGGCCGAAGGGCTTGTTTCCACACCATAGGGAATCTAATCTAATAACTTCAGAGGACAAAATAACATTTGGGACAGTCTATCATCTATCCATTTGTTATGAGTTCCACTATAATGACACCCTGGAAAGCTTTCATTTTTCTATTTTGTCTTACGATGTGAATGGATGTGTGTGTGTGTGTGTATGTGTGTGTGTGCGCGCATGTGTGTGTTTGTGTGTGTGTTTGACATTTTTCTAGAGGATGAGCCAGGCTGACATTTATATCATTAGCCATATCACTAAACTTTGAAATTTGTTGTAAACAGTGGAGCAGTCTAACTGCAAAAGGGAACACTGACCCTGCAACATTGATTGGACCACGAATTCTAAAAGGGCTGTTCAAGTGGGAATTCCCTTCCCCAGAAGTTTGTGGTGCCTGGATGTTTACATTTATTCAAAGTTGTGTCTGTTAAATATTTGATAGACAAGAGAATGTACGAAAATGGTGCACGTACAGAAGAAGCACTGCTGAGACCACAATCAGATCAGCTACGATTTTAGTGCGTGGCAGAGCCAGGAAAAGTGCCTAATGGCCTACTCTTGCTCCTCAGTCCGATGTTCCTATTTTCCATTCAGCCTCTCCCAGCTCCTGCACACGAGTAGATGGAGGCTACTTGCTCGAAATACCTGGTCCACAGTAATCCAAGATTTCCTTCTGTCCATCACAATTGGCATATACAGTTTGGTCTGGGGTCAAAAATGTTAATTCAAAACCCATGATGGGCTCAAAAGACGCCTTTGATCTCTTTACATAGTGTCTCCTCTCTGCAACTTGTGCTTCATTTGTTGGTTATGGTGCAGACCCAGATTCATTGTGAATACAGTCCCCATACCTCACCCAGAGATGAGTCATAAAATGCTTTGCTTTCTTTAACTGCAACATCCAGTAACGGAATGCTCAGGAAAAGTACAACCATTAACTTTCTAATTGCAGAGTATGAAAGCATGAGGAACAGGATCAGATGGTAATTCGGATGGTCAGGCCTGCCGTGCCATTGTATAAGATTATGGATGATCCAATGTTGGTATCAACTCTGCTTTATTTCCCGATTCTTCACATCCCTCAATTCTATGACAGGGTCAAAAACCCACCTACCTCCTCTACAAATCCTTTCAGTGATCTAGCTCCCCTAACTCTATGTACCAGATAACTCCTGACATTCACAATCCTCTATGAGAAGGTTCCACTCCCAAAACATACACAATAACCTATTTGTATGTTCAAAAGAGGTGAACAAAGTAGCTCACATAAGAGTGACAGACGCTGATATCAAGGCCAGAGTTGACTTAGGACGTTATCAAGGAACGTTAACTAAATTACATTTAATAGGAATCAGCCACAATCTCTCCCCTGGTTGGGGTCAGCCATCGCAGAGAGGAAGATGTTCGTGGTTGGTGGACAACAATCCTCTCAGTCCTGGGACATCCCTACAGGAGATACTCAGGGTAGGTTCCTCGACACAATCGTCTTCAGCTGCGTCATCACTGTCCTTCCCCATCATTACGTCAGAAATGGGGATGGTCTCTGAAGATCACACAATGTTCAGAACATTTCCCCCCCTCAGCTCCTGAAGCAGTCTGTGTCTACGTGCAGCAAGACGTGGACTGCATTCAGGCCTGTGCTGGTAAAGTGTCTGTAACATTCATGTAACAAAATAGCCTGACACTGCACATTTCCACAGTTAAATGAGGAGCTCATTCAGCATCTCAAGCTGGTTTCACGCGAATATGAGCTAGCATTCAGCCCATCAGAACTACTGAACGGTAAGTGTCGCAGTACATTCAATACACCTGCCTGTTTCATAGGAAGAGGAAGAGTCTGGTCAGCACATCGAAATGTTAAACAGGAACAGATGGAGCCCAAACAGTCTCTATAAACTGTTATACAGGGCCAGGAAGAGGCCATTCATCCTCGCAAAGGCTTATACAGGAACAGGTAGATGTCACTGATGCTCCAACATGACAAATCACAGGAGCAGATCATGATGTTCGTCGTGGCTCCATTGTCTGTGGAGCATATGCTACTTTAACGTGGTTTGCTGGTAGTGAGGAGGGAACCAAGATGTTTTCTGTTAAGTCTCAAGGAGACATCTTCCATCTCCGAAAATGTAGACCCATGTTCTCCGTAGGGGTCGGAAGCTGGTGGGAATAGCAAACTGCTTTAGACTGAAGGTATTGTGGCTGATGTTGGGATTGTGGATAACATGACGTTCAGTGCAGGATCGTGCACCAAATGCACTGGATTAATATGCGGGGTTTTTATTCAAAGTCTTGATTTCCTGCTCTCTCATTGATATGGGGAGTGGGGGTGGTTGGGGGGGATTGTTATCAGAGGTGCTAAAAGTATCTGGAATTTAATAAACTTAGTAAAAACAAAGAAGCCGTGGCATTTATCACAGTATCAGTGTCTGTTTAGAACATCATGTGTGATCGTCCATCCCACTGAAGGTTCAATGCAATGCCATCTTATTCTCTCGCAGTGAGACAGATTAATCTTCACGCACACCACATGGTACCATCATCCCAGGGATTAGTTTGGTGGAACTCCTTTGCAATCTCTCTGTGGTAAGGAGATCATTCCTTAGAAAGGTGAGAAAATCTGTGGACAAAATTCCAAATACTGCCTCAACAAAACTCTCAGGGATGATCACAATAATTACTTTCCCTCACTTCGCAGTCTCCATTTCTTTCTTATGGCGTTAAAAAAAAAGTCATTCGTTATATACTTCCACTAATGCGAAATTTACAACTTCCTGACATCTGTATGTCAATAAAACCAGTACCAGAGGTGCCTATCGAGATGGACGTCACTCTCGGGGACAGACTCAATGAGATGGAATAGACCTACCATAAGGAATAGTAGCCTACCTGATGGAAATGAGCAGTAGGAATATGGCAGTCAGGAAGCAGAAGGGAGTTATCATTACTTTTGTTATTTTTCATGAAGTATATGAAGCCCTGGTCAGACCAGCATGTTATCCCTGTCTTCAACTGAGTGTCTGGTTCATCTGTTCCACTGGACAGAAAGAGTAAACCACATTGCTGTGGGTTTGCAGTTACACGGAGACCTGACCAAGGAAGGATAACCCATTGCCCTCTCTAGAGGACATGACACAAGCAGAGGGCTTCTGTTTATTACAAATGATGGTGGTTTCTTTTAAATTCCACCAACTTGCTTCATGTGACATCAACAGATTATTGTTCTGTGCCTCTACATTAAGTGTCAATGACTTGAGTACCATACACTATCTTCCTCTCTGACAGATACTATGGAGAGAACAAGTTAAACATCTCATGAGTAATTATCTTGTCAAGGACATGTGGTAAGAAGGCACTGTAAGCAAGTGAACCCAGATTTCATAGTGGCACAAATAAAGAAGTTTACTCAGAAGTTGCACTGAGGCTGACGAGTAGATTGGTGCATCGTAATGGTGGTATTTGGCAGGATTTTGATTGAGGAGGATATGCTAATGTAGGTCTGTGCAGGGCTAGAAGGATTATGGAGTTTGAGAACAGTCTGATTCCTTCTCACATATCAGTGAGCAATTTATAAATAGTAAGTTGCTTTATAGAATTTATCAGGAAAGGAATTGTTGATTGGAAGTGAAGACACTGATTTCCCCTTTTCCAAAATTGACCTGGCATGAGCAGAAACACAGTTCAACTCGTTCTAATAGACAAGAGAATGACTTACTAGGAACAACAAAGAGAGGGAGGTTGGGATAATAACCACCTTGTATAATCCAAAGGATATCTTCGATCCGTGATGCTAATGACATCCAAGGCTGAGAAAGGTAGTAAAGACCCTCGGATAAACTCCTGTCTATTGTTGGAACATTCCAGTCTATTATTCTCAGATTCTGATCTCTCTTTCCCGTCTCTCTGGAGCTGCTGATACCTGTTAGTGCTGTCGGTGATGCCCCTGCTCATACTATGGGATATCACATCGAACCCAATCCTTACTTGAAGAAGAGCCTCATCCTCCAGTGACACATTTAAGATCCACAGCCACTGACATTAATCACAGTCGCTGAATAAATAGCTCCAGTTCACCCCTTTCAATTCAATACAGTTATTATTAAATTTCAAAATAACGTATAAAGTTACACATTTGCAGTGGGACACGTAAGGGTGTCTGAGGGAAGGAATTTTGGAGATGGTGGATTGATTGTGTGTTATCATTCAATCTGAATTGGATATGGGAGTAATGACAGAGGGTTGTCAGAACATAAATGAGTTTCTCTGTTTATAATTGGAAACATACAGTCTGCAACTAGTGATCAGTCATTACAATATAAATAAAACATTGAGACAACTTTTAAAGTCGATAATCTGGCAGGAAAATATGCCTAAGACAACATGGGGTTATAATAGACAAACGGCATATATATGTTAACAGTGAATTGTCCCTGACAAACGCAATTCAGTTTGTTTCTCCAAGATCAGAGAGGACAGGTGAGGGTCATGCTGTTGATTTATTAATGCCAATCAGCTGCGATGAAGTGCCACTTACTGGACTTCAATTACAACGTGATTATGGCATTGGGGAGGAGACAAAAAACAGACAGAATTGGGGGACATGGCTGCTGAGACGAGAGTGAGGGAACATGATATTGCCCATTCATCAGTATTAGAACGTTTCTCTTTATAAATCATTTGAAGATCAGATTCAACTATAAATCTACAATGAGGACTGAGGAGAGCCAATATTGGTAAAGACCATATGGCCACAAGACATAGGAATAGAAACCTGGCCATTCAGCCCATCCAGTCTGCTCAAACATCAATCAAACGTGATAGGTTTCTCAAACCCATTGTCTCATAATCCTTGATCCTCTTTACAATCGAGAACCTATCCGACGCAGGCTTAAATATACTCAATGACCTGGCCTCCACAGCCTTCTGTGGCAGTGAATTCCATACATTAAAATGCTCCGGCTGAAGAACTTACTCGTTATCTCTGTTCCAAAAGATCTTCCCTGCGATCTATGTCTGTGCCTCGAATCCTAGTCTTTCATATCAATGGAAACATTTTCCCAATATCCACTCTGTCCAGGTCATTCAGTATTCTGTAAGATTGAAATAGATCCCCCTCATCCTTCTAAACCCAACGAGTATCGACCCAGGTCCTCAAGCATTCCTCATATGTGAAACGTTTCATTCCTGGGAGCATTCCAAACATTCTCAGAACACGCTCCGAGGCCAGTACATATCTGCTGAGATTTAGGGGCCAAAACTGCAGACAATAATCTAAATGTGGCCTGATCAGAGATTTTTATTGTCTTGTGAGTTCATCCCCGCTTTTATATTCAATTACTTTCAAAATAAATCCTTTCATTGTATTTGCCTTCGTAACTACTGACTAAACTTGCACATTGACCTTGAGAGACGCCTGGACTAGGATTGCCAAGTCTCTTCGCATTTCACACTTCTGAAATTTCTCCCCATTTAGAAAATAGTCCATGCCTCTATTCCTCGTACCAAAGTGCATGACCGCATACTAGTCCATGTTTTACCCCATCTGCCACTGCTTTGCCCATCTGCTAAACTGTCCAAATCCTTCTGAAGCTTATCTGCCTCCTGCTTGCTACCTGTCCTCTACATACCTTAGTAAAATCGGCAAACTTAGCCAGACTGCCCTCTGTTCCATCATCTAGATCATTAATGTACAATGTGAAAAGTCGTCCCAACATTGAGTCTTGCAGAACGCATTTTGTCACCGGGTGCCATCCTGAGAAGGACCATTTTATCCCCACTACCTGCTTTTTGACAAAACGTCAAGCTTCTATCCATGATAACACTTTGCCTCTGTCACCATGGGCCCTTATCAAAATCAATACTCTTCTGTGTGGCGCTTGTCAAGGGCCTTCTTGAGGTCCGGGTAATAACATCCGGGTAATAACATCCATGACAAGCAACATGAATTCGACTGGGACAACACTACTATTATAGGACAAGCCCAGCCGAGAACAGCCAGAGAGTTCTTAGAGGCATGGCACTCATCCACAGATTCAATCAATAAGCTCATCGACCTGGACCCAATATACCGACCACTGCAGCGGACAGCTTGAACTGACAACCGGAAGGGGCAGATTCAAACCACTACAAATGCCGGAGGAAAGATCACAGAAGTGCTTCACAGGAGGCTCCCAAGCACTGAGGATGTCACCTCGGCAGGGGACGAAATGTCTGCAACACAAATTCCCAGCTTGGCGAACAGAACCACGACGTCCATTGTCTCTCCTTGGTCTAAGCTGCTTGTTACTTTCTCAAAAGGTTCTAGCAGATGTGTCAAGCATGACCTCCCCTTGATGAAACCATTCTGACTTATCCTATACTACCATACTCCTCCAACTATTCAGAAATCTCATCCTTCTCGATCTGTTCCTGGATTTTACCCACGACTGAGGTTAGGCTGTTTGATCTGTAATTTTCCGTCTTCTGCCTTATTCCCTTTTTAAGCAAGGGTTTTACGTTAGCGTTATTTCAGTTCTCTGGGGCAAGCCCCGATTGTATTGATTCCTAAAGATCACCACTAACGCCTCAAGTACATCTGAGCTTTCTCCCTTAGTACTATGTAGTTTAGTCCTTCTGGTCCAGGTGATTTATCTATATTTATCCCATTGAGCTTTCCTACCCCTGCCTTGACGATGGGTGATATTCTGAGCTTTACCCCTTCACACCGTTGACTTTTTGGGAAATTATTTGTGTCCTCGGCCATTTCTTTGTTCTCCACTACTGTCTGTCCTGTGCCATTTTCCAGCAGCCTAATGTCCACCTTTATCTCACCTTTGCCCTTTTTATATCTAAAGACCTTGCAATTTTCCTTGATTTAAGTGGCAAGCTCATCCTCGTATTTAATCTCCTCCCCCAATATTTCTTATTTTGTTTCCATCTGTTGGTCTTTGTGAGCTTCCAAATCGTCTGGTTTTCCTCTGACTTTCGTCACATTATATGCTTGCTCTTTTGCTTTTATTCTGTCCCTGACTTCCGACACAAACACCTCATGAAGGAATGGCGCTCCGAAAGCTAGTGTGCTTCCAATTAAACCTGTTGGACTATAACCTGGTGTGTGATTTTTAACCTAGTCAGCTATGTTTGTTTCAACCTCCCCTGTATCATGCTTCTATTTTTTTTCTTTGGATAAATCTCTGTTATGTCTAATGAAGTACTCCCAGATACTCCTGTCATTGCTGTTCCACTTTTTTTCATGCTAGGCCCTTCTCCCAGTCACTTCTACCCAGCTCCTCCCTCATGCCTCTGTCGTTGCCTTCATTCAGCTGAAATACCTTTAAGTCTGATTCTATCTTCTCCATCTCAAATTGCAGAATAAATTCAATCATATTATGATCACTGCTTCATGCCTGTTCCTTCACCTTTAGCTCTCTTAAATAGTCTGCCTCATTGCACAACACTAAACCCAATATTACCTGTTCCTGAATGGGCTCAATCAGAAGCTGCGCCAAAAAGCCTGATCGAAGATTATCCACAAATTATTTTTCTTGCAAAACACTACCAACCTGATTTTTCCAGTCCCCCCATGTATTGAAATCTCCCATACTACTGTACTTTGCCTTTTCTACCCATCTTTTCTATCTCCTGGTGTGAATTGTGCCGCAGCTACTGACTACTTTTTGGAATCCTGAACATAACGCCAACTACGTTTCTTTTATCAAGCTTTGGGGATACTCAATTCTACCCACACTGATTTTGTGCCATATGACCCTACTTTAGGTGATACAGTCAGAGGAATGTACAGCATGGAAACAGGTTCTTCAGTCCAACTCGTCCATGCCGACCATATATCCCAACCTAATCTAGTTCCATTTGCCAGCACTTGGCCTATTTACATGCCCATCCAGATGTCTTTTAAATATTAGAATGGGGCAAGTGTCCACCACTTCCTCCCACATTGTTTCCATGCACACACCACCCTGTGGATGAAAAACCTTGCTCCTTTGGTCCCTTTTAAATCTTTTCCTTCTCAAACTAAACCTGTGTCCTCTAGTTCTCCCCCATCCCAGGGAAAATACTTTGTCGATTTATCCCATGCATGCCCCTCGTGATTTTCTAAGGTCAGCCCTCACCCTCTGACGCTCCAGGGCAAACAGAAGCTCAAACATTCTAATCCTGGTGACATCCTTGTAAATATTTTTCTGAATCCTTTCAGGTTTCACAACATCCTTCCTATTGCAAGGAGATCATAATTCTTATGATTGATTGATTTGCATTCTTACTAATACAGCAACCGCTCCCTTCACTCGACCTGTCCTTTTGATAGTATGCATGCCCTTGAATATTCAGCTGTCAATCCTAATCCCTTTACAACACGTCTCTGCCAATTTAAATCTGCGCCACAAGCTCATTTAACTGATTTTGTATCCAGCATGCATTCAGATATAACACTCTCAGTCCTGTGTTAACCATCCTTCCTCTTAGTGTCATTCATCTGTCCAGTGTGCTTGAAGTTTGATTGTTCATACTTTCAATACACACTGTCCTATTTGTGCCTATGCTGGAGATTTTAATAACTCCTCCTGCGTTCTGCACTCTTACCTCCTCTTTTAATTCGAGTTTTCTAATTTCCACATAACTGAAACCCCAACCCAAACCTAAAAGATTGTTCAAAGATCTGCCCGCAGTCCTAGTCATGTGTTTTTTTTTTAGACTATGGTCCCAGCATTGTTCAGATGAAGACCAGCCCATCAGAAGAGGTCCCTTTTTCCCCAGTATGCAACACAAAATACAGGGACAAAATGACTTTTTGTACATTCCAAAATATGGAAAGTACAAACAGATAAGATTGTTAAAATACGCTATATATTTTGCAATGTGAATTAGAAAAACAATGGAAGTGTTGTGCAAACTTTATCAATCATTATTCGGCCTACAGCTGAGATGCTGATTTCCCCTTTGTCAGTGATCCCCTTCACTGAGATTATCTGGTCCAGTCCCACACACAGTATTTCGGGGACTGATCATTTCCTGCTGCTGTTCGCTCAGTCTATTTAAGTTAATCCACCTTCTCCATGGAACCAATCAATTGGTCTATTGGATTCTGTTTAACTGTCAGGAACCCAGCTCTATGATGTTATTGGAGATAAATGATCTGGGATAACAGCCAGTATCAGCACAGTGCTCACAGGGTATGGCACCAGATAAAGGGCTTGCAGTCCAGGGGAATTTCTAAATAAAATTTCCATCTTCTGTCTATTTTCGTCATGCTGTCTCATGATCTATCCAGCTTCACTCTCGTCTGACACTCATTCCTCTTACTCAGCCTGTCGCTCTGCTTTCAATCCGCTCTGTTGATCTCCCTGCACATTTTTTCTTTTTGTTTCATTCTCCCTCTCTCTCTCTCTCCCCCCCTCTCTCAGTCTGTCTCAAATAACTGTCTCTGTTTTCAGATAGTGCTGTTGGAGAGCTTGTGGATGTACAATGGGCTGAATTGCATCCGTCTGTTCTGTACCAATTCTGAGGTTCTCTGAGCGACAATAACGACTTTCAGTGCCTGGAGCTAAAAACTGGTCCTGCGAAGGACACAGTACACAATCATCCGTTATCCTCTCCTGTTTTCTGACATGTAGTGTCCTGGAAATATCTGTTCAAACGAAATAGATTAAAATTGGAGCAGTTGGGAGGACATTCACCAGACGATATTACAATCAGTATTTAATAAACAGTTCCACCACTCAAAATGTGGATTTGCCTGATAGCAGCTCCTCCCAATTAATAGCCCCTCGCTTCTGCCTGAGCTGGCGTAATTTGCCTTCTGCCACTTTATTAACTTCCATACGGTCCTGACTTAGTCCATGTTCGTAGCTATCTCTAACCTGAGGGCATTGTGATCACTTTTTCCAAAAGGATCTTCTACTGAATGGTCAGTCACCTGGACACACTCATTATCTAATACGAGGTCCAGTAAGGCCCCTCCTGTAGTTGGACTATCCACATACCGCTGCAAATAACTTTCTTGGATGCACTTAACAAATTCTACACCATCTAAGCCTCTTGTTCTAAGGGAATCTCAGTCAATATTGGGGATGTTAAAGTCACTCATTATGGCAACTCTTTTATTAATGCACATTTCCGTAATCGGCCTCCATTTTTGTTCCTCAATTTCTCGGTGGCTGTTGAGGGACTACAGTATAAGCCTAACACAGTGTTTGCATCCATCTTATCTTTGAGCTCTATTCATGTTGCCTCGGTAGTTGAGCCCTCCAGTACGTCCGCTCTAAGTGCAGATGCAACATTCCTCCTGATTAATTAATGCAACTGCTCCCTTTCTTTTACCTTCCCCTCTATCTCATATTAAACAACAAAACCCTGGAAAGTTGAGCAGCCAGTCCTATCCCTTTCTCAACCAAGTCCCTATAACATTTCCAACATCGTAGCCCCATGTACGGATTCAGGTTCTAAAATCATCTGTTTATCCATAATAATCCTTGCATTAAAATAAAAACACTTCAGCCAAACACATCAGATACTGACGTGATACTTGGTTTGAAATTCACTGATGTAAGTTCTCTGCTGCTGTTTTCAGATGACAGGAAATTATAAGACTATCAGTAAAGCAGAAAATATTGTAAACAGACAATTCCAGTTTCCTCCTTTGTCACTTCAATCTGTACATTGCATTACACATGGTCCAATTTCAACAGCGTGCTGAATAATTATTTAACTTTAAACAACTGTCTCCAGCCTGTCACTGCATATTCAACAACTATTTCTCGACCCACTGGATTGATTGCTCTCTTGTACCTCTATCACTAAATCTCTGTAATATGTACATTTTCATTATATGTATCACCCAAGCTCCAAGTTCTGACCTGCCAGATTCCTCACATGAAAATAATCCCACTTCAGGTTGCCAGCCCCATTGTGTTCAGTGCCCTCTGCTTCTGTGTTGCTGGTCTTAGCTGCACTGGTTTTTGTCTCCAATTCCTCCTCAGACACTGTATTGTGGACCTACTGCTCTGGTTCTCACTCCCTGTCCCCACCCCTGACCACCCCGACCACACTAATTTAAACCCTCCTGAGTTACAACAGCAAACCTGCCTGCTGCAGCCAGTTCAGAACCATCTCATCCTTCTTGTGGAGATCCTAGGTAAAATAAGGACTGCAGATGCTGGAAATTAGATTCTAGATTAGAGTGGTACAAAAGAACCAACTCCCACAGATACCTGGATTACACCTCTTCCCACCCTTCCTCCTGCAAAAATGCAATCACATATTCCCAGTTTCTCCGCCTCCACCGTATCTGCTCCCAGGAGGACTAGTTCCACTACAGAACACACCAGATGGCCTCCTTCTTTAGAGACTGCAATTTCCCTTTGCATGTGGTTAAAGAAGCCCTCCAACGCATCTCGTCCACATCCCACACCTCTGCCCTCAGACCCTATACCTCCAACTGTAACAAGGACAGAACAACCCTAGTGCTCACCTTCCACCCTACCAACCTTCACTTAAACGAAATCATCCGACGAAGATTCTGCCATCTACAAACGGACCTCACCACCAGAGATATATTTCCCTTCTCACCCCTTTCCGCCTTCCGCAAAGACCATTCCCTCCGTGACTACCTGGTCAGTTCCACGCCCCCCAACAACCTACCCTCCGCCCTAGCACCTTCCCCTGCCACCACAGGAATGGCAAAATCTGCGCCCACACCTCCTGCCTGACCTCCATGTAAGGTCCTCAAGGTGCCTTCCACATCCATCACAGTTTTCTCTGCACATCCACCAATATCATTTATTGTATCCATTGCTCCCGATGTGGTCTCCTCTACACTGCGGAGACTGGCCGCCTCCTCGCAGAGCACTTTAGGGAACATCTTTGGATCACCCGTACCAATCAACATTTCAACTCCTCCCCACACCCCCCCCCCCCCCCACTCAGCCGAGGACATGGAAGACTTCGGCCTCCTTTACCACCGCTCCCACACCACCTGCCGCCTGAAAGAAGAATGCCTCATCTTCCACTTCCGAACACTTCAATCGCAGGGCGTCAATGTGGACTTCACCAGTTTCTTCATTTCTCCTTCTACCACTTTATCCCAGTTCCAAACTTCCAGCTCAGCACTTTCCCCATGACTTGTCCAACCGACCTATCTTTCTTTCCACCTATCCACTCCACCATCCTCTTTGACCTTCATCCCCACCCCATTCACATTGTACTCTTTTCTAACTTTTCCCACCCTCCTCTCTGACCTATCACCACCATCCCAACCCCCATTCACCTATTGTACTCTTTTCCACCTTCACCCACCCTCCTCCCAGTCCTGTCACCTCCATCTCCACCCCCATTCAACGATTGTACTCTATGCTTCTTTCTCCCCAGCCCCACCTTCCTCTCATTTATCTCTCCACCCTGCAGGCACACTGCCTCCTTTCCTGATGAAGGGCTTTTGCCTGAAACGTCGATTTTCCTGCTCCTCGGATTCTGCCTGAACTGCTGTGTTTTTCCAGCACCACTCTAATCAAGAATCTTGTGTCGATCCTACTGACCCCGGAAACTCAATGATCCACATATCGGAGATTGCTGCCAGTTCAGGCCCATCCATCTGTCTTATGCATATCCTCCCAACTTGGGAATTCCTACGATCCACATGTCGGAGATTGCTGTCCATGCTGTCCTCCTTGTGTAGGTCCTACCGACCCGGGAATCCCAATGATTGACATATCAGATGTGCTGTCTCCCCTACCAGCTCTTTGGCCAGGTTGTTTTTTTTTTCTGTACTACCTTCCTACTCCTAACATCACTGGCAAGTGACATATTCTAGTCTCTCCAAAATTCAAATATCTTTCAGTATAACTCCGGCAAGTACTTTCCTTTAATTTTATAAATATATTTATTATAATTGTTTTAACTTCACAAACATATAAACTTATTGAAAAAATACAATCAATAACAAATAATAAAAAGACAATAAAACACAAATTACAAAGCAACAATTGTCTCCTCACTATTAACCTACCCTTTATTACAAAACAAACCCTAACACTGTGCAAAGCAACACCAAAGAAAAGGAAAACAAAAAAAACACACACACAAAATGCAGCACAGCTATGCTCGGCGCAAAGCCCCCAAACAGGGGAACAGGAGCATTGTCAAATCTTACCATTCTGTTTCAACAAACACCATAGTTAAGACAACTGACAAATCTGTTTCCAAATAACTCAAGCAGTGCTGCCATGCCTTATAAAAATGGTCTGTTATGTGCTGCACCATGTTTGTAAAAGAAGTCCAAGCGAATGTCCTCCGTAAGTTATTTCTGCCATCCCAGCAAGCCCGGTTGGTTCTCAGACACCCAATTCATCAGTATTTTATTCCGTGCTCACTATGCAAGAATATTAAATAATTTCTTCCCATGCCCCTCTAAAGATGGTAAATTCGGTCGACCTAAGAGGAGAGATACCGGGTCTAGTTTGACCTTAGTCCTCAATACTCTCCCTATCTCTCCCGCCACAGCGCTCAATTAAACACAGAGCCTATGGCATGTCCAGAAGCAATGGGTAAGAGTCCTTACACTTATTTTACATTTGGGGCAAAATGAAGATGTGCCTTTTTAAATCTTCGCCAGATGGTCTGGTGCCAGATGAGCCCTGTGCAGAACTTTTAACTGTGCAGCGCATGTCATATTACAGATTGAGATCTTTCAAGTATTCTACCATAAGTTCTCCCATGTTTCAGAACAGATCTGCACTCCTAGCTCTTCCTTCCTGACCTCACATAACCGGTTAATATCCTGCCAGGTCCTGCCACCCAGCAGGCGATAGAGGGCACTAACCAAGTGGGTGCTTGTAGAACATAGCAACAACCTCTCTGGATTGGGCTTATAGGGCTGAGTGAGAAGCGTCGTCTTCTTCTGGATGAAATCCCTAACCTGGAAAAAAGGAAAAGGTCTCTGCTGGGTAACCCGCATTTGCAGCTCAGTTGCTCAACAGACATTATAACCTCCTCCTCAAACTAGTCTCCCAAACTCTCGCTGCCCATAGTTTGAACCCTGAGTCGATCATCCCTGGTTGGAACCCTGGCATGACAAGTATAGGTGTAAATGGCGAAATCTTAGATAAACAAACCTCACTCTGACGCATTGCCCACCAAGCCCTGACTGTACTAATGACAATGGGGTTCCAGCAGTGGTCCATAACAGTCCTTATCTTATCCATGATGAACAGGTTAATAAGAGGGCACTTGGATTAGGAAGCCTCAATATCCAGCCCTGTTGAGGTTGGATCATTACCTATCCATTCGCAGACACAGGACAGCAGAGAACTTCATTGGTACCTACTGATGTCTGGGAAATCAACTCCTCGCCCTCCATGTGGCAACTGCAAGTTAGTAAGTTTGATGAGAGGCCTCCCATGATACAAGACAAAGGAACCAAACCACCCCAGAAGCTTCCACATCGTTGACCTGGGAATAAAATATAGGGAGCATACACATGGGATAAAGCAAACGAGAAAAACATTCATCTTAATGAGAGATAATTCGGCTCAGCCGAAATTGGAAGAGTCTCTCAACTCTGGAGATCTCGCCTAATACTGTCGAGCAAGTGAACCAAGTTAGTCCGAAATAACAGATCAAACTTGGGGGTAATAAAAATGCCTAGATATCGGAAACCTGCCCATGAGCACTTAAAAGGGAAGTTAGGGCCACCTTCAACTTCTGGCACATCCTTAAGGGTCCCCAGAGGCATAGGCTCCGATTTTGCAAAGTTAATCTTATATCCTGAAATAGCGCCAAATGAATTGAAACATTGTATCAGATGAGGTACGGAGGTCATCGGGTTCGATAAAAACAGAAGGACATCATCCACATACAGTGTAATCTTGGGTGCCCTTGATCCCACTTCCGGAGCGGGTCTGTGGACGTTCCGACGAATGGCCTCTGCCAGCGGCTCTATCACCAACGTAAACAACAACAGCGAGTAGGGGAAGCCTTGCCAACTACACCGACCTATCGTAACATTCCCAGACTTCACCGCGGCCAGAGGGTGGCGATATGTAACCTTCACCCACCTAGCAAAAACTTAACCCAACTCACACTGTTCTAAGACATAAGAAAAGATATGGCAATTCTACTTAGTTGAATGTTTTCTTTCCACCTCGGAAAATCGCCAACTTCTGAATCGATCGTTGCTGACAAACCTATACCACAATCAGCAACCTTCTAATATTTTGAGAGGACCTACGGCCCTTATAAATCCTGCCTGGTCCCTTCTAAATAATATGAGGCAACACCATATCCAATCTCATCGCCAGGGTCTTGGATAGAATCTTGCAATCTGAATTTAATAGGGAGATGGGCCTATATGAGGCACATTCCTCAGGAACCTTCCCCATCTAAAGAAATAAGGAAGTATTAGTTTCTCTCAAAGATGGTAATAGGCATTCATGCATATAGGAGTGATTGGGCATCTCTAACATCGGCCCTGACAGAATCCCTATAAACTCCTTATAAAACCCGCCCAGAGGACCAAGCGCTTTCACACTCTGAAGTTGCCTTGCTGCATCCTGTATTTCCTGAACTGTCAAGAGGCCATTAAGGAGAGCGACCTGTTCCAAGGTTACCCCTGGGAGGACAAGGTTCTTAAAAAAGGTTTCCATTTTTTACCTCCTGTTTTCGCAACCGTCAGACCGATACAATTCAGAGTAAAAGCTCCGTAAAACTTCATTAATCTTTTTAGCACCGTATGTGAGGACCCTGGCGCTATCTCTGATTGCAGTAATGGATGGGGGAGCACGCTTTTTCCGAGTCAGATATGCTAAATACTTCCCTGGCCTATTCCCATATTCGAACCCCCTTTTCCTAGCAAAGGCAAGTTCTTCCTTTGCGTTTTGTGTCAGTATCGAATTCAAGGCAGCCTGAAGGGCCGTGATCTGCCTTAGATTAGAGACCGAAGGTTGCGCAAAATGTCCCTCCTCCGCGACTTTCAACCACGTCTTAAGTAGACACTGCTGTTCCTCCTTCTCTCATTTCTGGCTAGCCGAATAGGAAACATCTAATCCCCTAGCAAAGATTTTTGCAGTCTCCCATTGCATGGACAGACTACTAGCCATGCCCGAGTGGATAGTCAAGAATTCCTGAAAGTCCTTCAAAAGGTATTGCACAAATTTGGAATCCTTAAGGGGAAAAGGGCCCAAACGGCAGTGCCACAAACCTAACCCTTCACTCTTGGCCTTAACCTCCAAATAGACTGGTGCGTGATCAGCGATAGCTATATTCACAACTTTGCAACACATAATAGAATCCAGAAGGGCGAGAGAGCCAGAAAGAGGCCAATCCTTGTGTGATATATTTATTGGTTTGAAAATAGGTGAAGTCCCTGCCGGTAGGATGAAGACATCTCCAAATATCCACCAGCCTCAACTGCTCGAATAAGCCAACCACCTGCTTGGCCTCTGAAGAAATAGCTGGGGGCCCACAAGGCATCCTGTCCACTGTCAGATTCAAAAGAGGCATTATCTTTAGCATCGCGGATTGAAGATATACTGATGGCTATTCAAGTTGGTTACTATACTAACGTTGCTATAGCCGGTGTTCCTGGTAAGTCATTCGAGCTGTCTAGTGAAACGGTCTGAACTGAATTGATGCTTATGATATGTAAATTTTGGAAAAATGCAGGTAAACGTTTTCATTTCCAATCAACGATTCCATTCCTTAAGAATTATAACTCGCAAATTACTCAATACAAATTGCTCATCAATATGCGAGGATGAAAGAGACTGTTCTCCTCCTCCTTGATTCACTCAGTCACTCAGTCTGTCGATTGAGCTAAATTGATGCTGATGATATGTAAATTTTGGAAAGGTGCAAGTCAACTTTTACAGTTCCAATCAAGATTCTATTCCTTAGAAATAATAACTAGCAAATTATTATTTGCAAATTACTCCCTACTCTGCGAGCATGAAACACACTATCCTCAACCGTCTTAATTCATTTTCTCCTGCACAGTTTACATCTCCATATCCTCCACACTCACCAATCCTGTGCACTACCAACATTATGACATCCAGTCTCTTCCTCAGCCTCAGTGCAACTCCTGAATAAACCATCGTTTGTGTTTTTGTTAATTCCGGATACATCTGTTTCAAGTCCCTTCTTACCACGTGTCCATTACGAAACAATTGCACTTGAGATGTTAAACTTGTTCTCTGCACAGAATCGGAAAGATGGGAAGATAGTCACATCATTGGCTCATAATCTCGAGCCACAGAATAATAATCTGTGGATATCGGCTTGCCTTATGCTCTTTCGTGAAAACAGTGGGTCATCCTTACCTGGTCGGTTCTCTGTGCGACTGCAAACCCACAGCACTGTGTTTACTCTTTTCTGTCCTGTGGAACAGCTGAACTAGCCACTCAGTTCAAGGTCGACATAAGATGCTGCCCTGACCAGGTCTGCACACATACCGTGATGGACGATCAAAAGGTTCCTCTGCCTGTATCCCATATTCCAGCAGTTAATTTCCATTCAGGTAAGGTGGCCATTCACTGTTTGAGATGCATTATTTGTGATTGATTCCCTCCCCTAGAGTGATGCCCATCTGAATTGGCACCTCCGGTGCTAGCTTTATTAATGCTGACCTAAGATGTAAAGATGTTTTAAATTCCAAATCAGTGACAGTGCATCGTAAATGAATAGTTTCTTATTTCACGCAAAAGAAACGGAGCCAGCTAAGTGAGGGAAAGGAATTCTTGCGATCAAACCTGAGACTGTTGTTGAGGCAGTATTTGGGGTATTCTGGATAGATTTTCTCTCCTTTATAAGGAGTGATCTCCGTACCACAGGCAGAGTGAACAGGGGTTCCACCAGATTAATCCCTGGGATGATGGCACCATGAGGAGTGAGTGAAGGTTGATCTGTAGCGCCGTGAGAGAATGCGAGGTAATTGCATTGAACACTGGGTGGGATGGGCAATCACTCATTATATTCTAAACAGACAATGAGAATGTGATCATTTCCATGACTATTCTTTCACTCAGGATGCATGCTTGAGGATAGTTTAAGTGCCTGGGAGGACGTTACGCCCTCCTACCCCAACCCCCACTCCTCACGGTGATTGACAGAGACAGAGAGTTCCAGGTTTTGAACAAGCTCTCCATCATTAACACAGTGCACTTGGTGTGTGATCCTGCACTGAATGTAATATTATCCACCACCCCGACAGCATCCACAATACCTTCATTCTAAAACAGTTAACTATTCCCTCCAGCTACTGACCTTCATGAAGAACTTGAATCCATATTCTCATAGATACAATGTGCCTCCTTGAGGTTTGGACCATAAGGCAATCAGACATAGGAGCAGAAATTAGGCCAGTTAGCCCATCGAGTCTGCACCACCATTCAATCATCGCTGGCAGTTTTCTCTTACCCATTTTCTGGCCTAATCCTTGTAACCCTTGATCCCCGGGATAATCAAAAGCTTATCTAACTTCGTCTCAGATATACTCAATGATCTGGCCCCCACAACCTTCTGTGGCAATAAATTTACAAGATTCTCCAATCTCTGGTTAAAGACATTTCTCCTCACCATTGTTCTAAAAGGTGTTCCCTTTCATCTAAGGCTGTGCCCTCGGGTGCTTGTACAATGGAAACATCTTACCAACATCCATTCTGTCCAGGTCATTCAGTATTTTGCATGATTCCATTTCAATCCCTCTCATTCATCTAAACTTTATCGAGAATAGACCCAGAGCCCTCAAACATGTCTCATACGATAAGCTTTTCATCCCTATGAGCATTGTCGTGAAGATCTTGTGAACACGTTCCAGGGCCAGTACATCGTTCCTGATATATGGCGCTCAACATTATGCACAATGCTCCAAATGTGGCCTGACCAGAGAAGTATACAACCTGTTTATATTCAATTCCTCTCGTAATAAATGCCATCAATAATAAATGCAATTGCACCCCTAACCACTGCCTCAACCTGCAAGCTTACCTTGAGAGAACCCTGCACCAGAACTCTCAAGTCCTTCTTGATTTCTGATTTTTTTCTCACCATTCTAAAAATAGACCATGCCTCTATTCTTCTTGTCAAAATTCATGACTTCACACTTTCCCACATTGGAAGGCATTTGCCAATCTCTTTACATGTCGAAATCCTTCTTCAGACTCTCCACCTTCTCAATACGACCTGTCCATTTTTCTATCTTTTTTTGCCTGCAAATTTAGTCAGAGGGCCCTCAATTCACTCATCTAGATAGTTAATGTAACGAGTAAAAAGCTACGATTCTAACACGAGCCTTGTGGAACACAACTTGTCACCGGCTGCTATCCTGATAAGGATCAATTCATCCCCACTCTCTGCTTTCTGCTAGACAGTTCAAGCAGCATGAAAGGAGCAAGAGAATCGATGTTTTGGGTAAAGCCCTTCTTCGGGAATGAGGAGGGTGTGTCGATTCACCTGCACCTTTGATGCTGCCTGACCTGCTGCGCTTTTACAGCAACACATTTTTCAGCTCTGATCTCCAGCATCTGCAGTCCTCACTTTCTTCTTTCTGACAGACAGCCAAGCTTCTACCAATTCCACTACTTTGCCTCTAACACCAGGGTTTCTTATCGTACTCAGTCATCTCCTGTGTGACAGATTGTCAAAATCCTTCTTGAAGTCCAGGTGGACAATATCCATTGGCAGTGCTTGGTATAGCCTGCTCAATTTCACTTCAAAGAATTCCAACAGATCTTTCAAGCATGACCTTCCCTTGATGAAACCATAGTGACTTTGTACTATTTTTCCAAACAGTTCCAAGTATTCAGAAATCTTATCCTTCACAATGGATTCCAGGATCTTACCCACGACCGAGTTTAAGCTATTCATTGTGGACCTTTTGTCTTTTTCCTTATTCCCTCGTTAAAGAGGGATGTCACGATAGTGGGTTTCCAGTGTTCTGAGATTGTTCATTACTCTAGTGATTCCTGAAAGATCACCACGATCGGCTCCATTCTTTCTTCCGCTATCTCCTTCATAACAATGGGATGTAATCCATCTGATCAAGGTTATTTAACCACCTTCAGACCATTCAATTTTTTTTGCATGTTCTCCATTGTGGTGGCCAATATACTCAGACCTAGCCCCTCAATCTCTTGAATGTTTAAGGTATTACTCGTGTCTTCCACCGCCAAGGCTGAGCCAAGTAATTATTCAGCTCGTTGGTCATTTTCTCGTTCCCCACTACTATCTCCCCAGTATCATTTTCCAGCAATCCAATGTTCACTTTTGACTCTCTTTTGTACTTTATATATCGAAGGAAAATGTTACAGTCTTCCTTTATACTACCCCAGACTTAATAATCCCCCTCCTTATTTATTTATAGGGAATATCAAAGAGCGATAGATAGCCTAGGATATTGTTGAAATGCATGCTTCAGTAATAATGAAGTTTAACATCATTTACTTCACCAGTTACCTCTCATGTGGAAGTAACCCCTGCTGACAACTATCACATATTCTCAGTTACCATTCAGAGAAACTGAGTGGTACGGCCGTGAAACTCCCAAATTAATGAGAATACACAACTTCTTTTTCAGCACAAGTTTACCTCGAACTATCGAGTAAAAGCATGAAACTAGAGTTAGATTTATCAGATCAGTGGTAATCTAATTGAATGGCTGCAGAGGGTGAATGCAAGCTTCATGAGATCAAGTGTGTTTCCTATGTGAAATTGTCCGCTTCACAATGTGGGATCTATTGGAGTGAAATGATGAATTTGATTATATTTACTAGTTGTTCACCCAGTGAACGGTAACAAATGTTTCTCCTGGCCCTGATATCATCACACAACTGCAGCAATCGCACTTGAATCAGTGGCTTAATGATTTGCTAATTTGCAAAACTGGAGGTTGTTCATTCGACTATTCACTGTCTCAAAAACACTGCCGCTCTTTATTACACTTACAAACTCATTGCCCCGAATCCGGAATGTGCTCTGAATTCCTGATCTGCTGGAGGAAGAATCTTTGAAATGCTGGGATGTCTGAACTATTGATATGAATGCATGCCCACCTTCAATCTATTGTCCACTTATAAGCATTGTCGATTATACTGCAATTCTTTGTTTAACAGATGCGTTTTTTAAACAAGGGGTCGGTGTGGTAATACAAAGTACTAAAATGATCAACACAATTCCACCGAATGGTTCGAAAGAATTGAGGTCTTCATTAGAACCATCTTGCAAAGCAAGTTGTTTATCTTCTTAAACATGGTTTTCCTAAATACCTCTCAAAAATGAGCAGTTTCTGAGTACTTTGCAGGCAGAACACTTGAAAGAATTTCATTCTGTTTGGAATTATTTGTGGCACTTTGAATCTACCGGTTAATGTCTCCAATCGATGAATGCAACTGAGAACATCAGAGTCAACCTCACAGTACTGTCAGAGGACGGGAAGATAGAATCGTCTCGCACGCTGCTCTTGAGCAAATCACAAATTTCCAACAACCCAATACGTGCAACCAGTGGGAGTGTAAAGGAAACAATTAAACAGAGCACCGTTTCAACTCTGGGAATCTTTAGAAACTATGTGAGAGGGGAATGAAGGGTGGACTGACCGACTGAGCAGAAACTGTCAAGGTACCTTCCCCTTCTTGCATGAAAAGGGAAATGAACTCTGATGTTCTCGAGGCATTAACTGCTCTGAGATATTGAAAGCATTCCCATCAGAGCTGCTCCACTCTCGCTATTATCAGTCAGGAACAATAAAACCTGATTCCCTGATCAGTCACCAAACTCTGGCCGCGATGAGGAAAACACCCAGTCTTAACCAATACACCACAAGTGCTGCCTCCCGAGCTGTTAGACTGCTTCTTAATGGCAATGCATATGGTGTTTTATTTATCAGGTCATACGTTTTAGCAAGTCATCGACTGTTTACAGAACGGAAAGAGGCCCGTCAACCAAGTTTTCAGCTCTTGGTGTGTCCCCTTGTGTTCCTAAATGTTTCAACCACTAGTCGCAATGCTATTATCCAGTCACGTTTTACAATGTATGCGACTGCAGTTTAAGATGGATAACCTGTGTTTACACTCCCTCGGTGATCTGAACCCCATTTCACTTACAGAAGCAAACGCACAGACACGTTCTGGCGAAGTGACTGTGGCCTCAGGAGATATCAGCCAGAAAGTAGGATTGCACTCAATTGGCTTATTTTGTCTCACTTCAGATTTCCACACCAGAGTCTAGTTACAACAAAGAAATGAAGCATTCAGCCTTTCATTTGTCCATATTCCTCCCCGATCTAAGCATTGAGCTACGGAGGCAGTGTGCTCTGAGAGAAGGATTCTCATTCATTTGAAACTGCAACATAATAGATGATTGAATAGCCCATGTATTAGAAAACAGTCGTAACAAAATCAGGACAGAACTGAAGGCATCACGTGCAGAAGGATGCGAGACTGTATGCCGAATCAGACAGTTTCCAGGGTGAAAGAAACAGGGACGGTTCCTGGAAGTCTCAGAATTTGGATTACGTGCTCTGACAGCCATGGCCTGCAAATCATTGGCATTTATTGTTACCAATATGTAATGCTGCCTTCTCCTTAAATGTAGAATTATGACCTTGACATGCAAACATAAATCGTGAAATTGATCAAAATTGATGTATTGTTTATTCCATATTTGGGCAGCAAGAATAACATGTAAACACTTAGATTATCATTAAATTCCAATATTAAAGCCAGTTAGTGCTTTCACAAAACTACAAAATCAGAGGAAGTGCTGGGAGTTGCATGACAGAAGGAGGCGACTGCTCCTGCTTTCGAACCACAACTTTTCATACCTTTTGTCCCAAGAACATGTGCAGAAGCAAAAAACTGGCTAACTGATACATATTTTTTTAAAAAACACAAAACGTTGGAAGTATTCAGCTTGTCTCGCAGCTTCTGAAAGACTGGTAGAGCTCAACACCATCACAATCTGATTGTATTTACTTTGTATTTATGATAACTAATATCCAAGTCACAACTCATTCAGATATATTTCCTCTTCTTGAAAAGATATGCACGCTGTCAGTTTGCCATGAGAAACAGTTTGTCAATTAATTCAATACAGTCAGGATTGCCGTTTAAAGCTGTGTGAAAGACGTTACAAACGGTCATACCATACAAAATAAGGTGCCACGTTAAAAAATGCGTGTTTCATTCAGAAAAACGAAAATAGAATTGTTCATAGAAAATTGTGGTGAGCTTTCTGCTGATTTTTTTTGATGAGGAAAGAAGAAGTCTTCATGATGCTAATCCAAAACGATCAGATAAATATAGATTGGCAAATCAAAAGACAAAAGTTCTATGAGACCATTGTGCCTGAAATCTGGGAATGAAGGAATATAAAGTATAATAGCAACATTGATCATAAATTGGCTGCGTGAAATGTTAGTGATGAACTGTGCCTGCCTGAAATTTCGACTTCCATGCTCCTCGGATGCTGCGTGCCCTTCTGTGCTTTTTGAGCACTGCTGTCATGCTGACTCTGATCTCCAGCATCTGCAAACCTCACTTTCACCTGCGGGAAAGGGAACAGAGTCATCATTAACAATTGTGCTTTGAACTGGAAGAATTTTTCAAGCGAAATTTGACTGAGCATTGGGATGTGGAAGTTCCGAAAACATTAGTTTAGCCCAACAGCGTTCTATGATTGATCAGTGCCCCCAGTGCACCCATGCGTTTCTCTGATTGTGCGGAGAACCAATGCCTCCAGCTTGGTCCTGTAGGACCGCGTTTTCTTCGCTGTTGGACATTATACGTCATCAGTTGGGATGGGTCCTGCAGCATGCATAGGGTTAACATGATTGGTGAGCATGCTTCCGGCGAGTGATCATTGGAACGAAGCGTTGTTGTCTCCAATAGATATTCGGTGAGTGAGGGCTAAAGGGGAGGGAAGCACCAGGTGCTAGAGCCCAGTTAGAGGTTTCATGTTTGGTCATTATATGACTCTGGACCCAAACACAGTGTCTCTGGGCTCGCCAATTAAGCCAAAGACAGCCTGAGTCTCCTTCCCAGAAACAGACCCCAGTCAGCCGCCGCTATTCCTGGTTCAGTTTTATTGTGTTTTAAATTTATCAGGTCACTGTTGCGTTATCTATCTTTAGTGTGAATAGAACTGAAAATAAAAGATATTGTTTGAAATCATTGCTATGGTTCATGAGGAGATGGTCTTGTTGGGAGACGTTTGGCTGTGTAATCGTGACTGGGATTGATGGGAAAGTGTACCGCATGAACACCTCTGTCCCTTACCTTGCTGTAAATGTAACATAGACAGAAATAATGAAGCAGGAAGTGGAGGGCCAGAACGCCCGAGCAGGATAGCGGGTCTCAGAAGTTTTGGAATTTGGGGTCATTCGTTGCCAATCCCTCAACAAAAAATCCGATGCATTGTTTTTTTTTATCTGCTCCCCTTCCCCACCCTTTCCTAACACTCCCTCCACCCATTACCAGCAACTTTTTAAATAGGTTTGCTTATTTTATACAAACTATGTCACTTTTATCAGAACATTCTGTAATTTGAGAATTGGATTGAAATTGATATACAGAACAGCCAGTGTATGAACATCAAACATTACTTTGCACCTCCTCGAATTGCTGATGTCCGTATGCTAAAATTGTTCCCCGATTGCCATTTGGTAAGTATTTACAGGATTATTTTTTACATCTAGATAATGTGTCACTGATACTTGTGTCAGTTAAAAACAATTGGTCTTTATATCCCACCTTTAACAGAATGGAAATATGAAAAATTAGAACAGGACTGGCTTGTCGTGATATTTGAACCTTCTCCATAATTCATATGATCTTGGATGATCCTTCCGCACAGTAACCTGCGACCTCTTTAGGTCTATACCTTTTGATACCTCTCGCCCTCAACGCTACTGATATCTTCATCTTGTCAACATTGCACGTTCTGGCTTTAATTACTTTCTGTCGCAGCAAATCTCACTGAGTAACCAGTATTTGATTAAAAATAAAATCCTCATCTCAGTCCTAAATGGACTACCCCATATTCTTAGAAGTGACGCCACCTCCTCACATTTTATGGTTTGGACGCCCTGGTCATTGAAAACATCCTTCCTGCATTGACCATATGCGTATCTTTTGGAATTTTATTCCTTTATGTGATATCCTACTTCATCATTCTAAACTTGAGTAATTTTCATCCTAACGAATCCATTCTGTCCTCGTATATCAGTCCTGCCATGCCATGGATCAGTCTGGTAAACCTGTGTTATGCAGTCTCCGTATGGAGAACATCCTTTACCAGATAAGGATTCCAAGACTGCACACGACACTCTCCATTGTGATGTCAATAAGACCCTGCACAATCTCAGCAAGTCTTCCCTTCTCCTGTGGTCAAATCCTCTAAGTACAAAGGCTAACAGACCATTTGCCTTCCTCAGCTGCTGCTCCGCCTGCATGCTTACGTTCAGCGATTTGTGTACAGGAAGACAATATCTCCTTTCCTATTTTAGTGTCGTAAATTTATGCTGGCTCTGTTCAATTCAGTTAGAGTTTACCATTGTTAGGTTAACCTTTCTGTCATTCCATGTTTTGTCGCTGCTCCCTTTTATAAATAGTGGGGTCACAATAACTGACCTTCGAGCCATAGATATTGTTTCAGAGTCGATAGAATATTGAAATATGACAATGAATTTACTCTATTTAGACTCCACACTCTAGTTACAGAACGCCTTCCCTGCATTTAGGGTGACTTTAAGTACACTGGTGTTTGATACGCAGTTGGTGGAATTTATTGTCTTTTAATCTCATCAATTTCCAAAACAATATCTCCCTGAAAATATTGATTCTCTTCAGTTCCTCCATCACTTTTTCTTCCTGGTACTTTAGAAATATTATTTGTGTCATCAATTGTGATGACAGAACCAACATACATTTTGTTTTTGGTATGCCATATATTTATCCCACATCCGTTGTTTCTCATTGTAAGGGATTTGTTTTCAATAATCGTTTCTTTCTCCCTTCGTTTGACTTCAAGAGCTTTAACAATTCATTATTTACTTCTCTCAAGCTGACTGTCAAGCGAGATTTCGCTCTGCATTAATTTTTTCTTCATCTGGTGCTGACATCTGAACTGCTCTCAGTCTTAATGCCTGCTGCTATTTTCAGCCTCCTCGTCAGCCTCCTTCTTGAGTGCAATGCTATGCCCTCATATCCCTAGTTAGCCATGACATGGCCACATTCCCAGCTTTCTTTGTGTCTGACAGGAGTGAGAAGCAGTTGCAGTTCCTGCAGATACTTTTTAAGTACTTGTCATTCCTTAAAATTCTGATCCCTATTTCGTTGTACCCTGCTCACGCTTCATATCAGTGTCATTTCTTCTATTTCGATTTCGGCTCATAATCTCAGTCAGCTCTATCATTCTCCACCTTAATGAAGACTTCTCTCACTGAGAGAGGGAGAGAGAGAGAGAGAGAGAGAGAGAGACAAAGACAGAGACAGAGACAGAGACAGAGAAGAAAGATCGCGCGAGTTGACTGA
This sequence comes from Hemiscyllium ocellatum, assembly GCF_020745735.1. Taxonomy (NCBI): domain Eukaryota; kingdom Metazoa; phylum Chordata; class Chondrichthyes; order Orectolobiformes; family Hemiscylliidae; genus Hemiscyllium; species Hemiscyllium ocellatum. The sequence continues at coordinate 761,486 of NW_026868150.1, read as the reverse complement.
TGCTGCTTTAACCTGAGAGTCGTTGTGCCTCAGGCACAGCACAGGATTGAGAATGTGGGTACTTCACTCCTCTCTAGCTCGTGGTTAAAGCAGATATTCGTTACACTCACAACCTAATCTTCCTCATTGTTCTGAAGCCGAGATGAAGTTTGAACTCCTGATATACAGACAAGAGAACCTCTTTCAGTACATGTCCCGGAGAACATTACAATGTCGCAGTGTCATCAGAAGTGAGGAAGACCAAATATTCCCACACACTGCGACTCGGCACTTTTCAATTTCACAGAGCCAACGAACCAATCACTGTGGCTTCTCGAAATGGTAAGGAAACAAAATAAATACCTCAGTCTCATGTTGGTTCATGGAGTGACGAAGCACCTTCTCCTTCTTTAAGTGGCTGGGACGTTGACTCTGATGTTCGTAGATACATTGTTTGATTCGACGCATTGAAAGTAATCCTATCACAGATGCCCATGTTGTTGATGCTGAACAAAACTGCCCTTACTGGGAATTGAACCCGTGTCGCAGTGGTAAAAGTGGCAATTCAGAGCCACGACACGACCAGGGACGAGTACAGCGGTCAGACACAAGTAGAGTGGCAGCTCTCAAACGCATTGGACGCGTCCTTGGAAGAAACAACTGTTTGACTGTCCTCATTCCTTTTATGCATCCCTTTGCCTTGTATGCCTTAGCATCACAAATACAGACTGAATGCCTCTGAGGGTTGTGTTGATTTCATTGCAATGAGTTTCAGATTTATCCACCATAATGGTGGATAAATTATTTGCTACTTATCTTTTGAAAACTTTCCGCATCATACATTTAGTCTCCACCCCTTGGTATTTGACCGAGAGGAAACATTTCTTTCAGCCAATCTTGCCTTAACTCTCATTGTTTCCCACATTTCAATATGTTTCCTCGCAATCTCCGCTTCTCCATTGAGGTTAGAATAGGGAAACTGATCGTTTTAAAAAATAAATCGTTGGCTGAATACTGCATTGTGTCCTCTTCCTGAGCCTGATGTTCCAGTGATCTCTGGTACATGTCAATAAAAAATCCGAAATGAACACTGATCGCACAACAGCAGGATATAAATGGATCGACTGATTGTAAGGTCCTAATTGTGAGATTGGGTCACATTCGTACAAGAACATTGACTGCAGCTGCACAGACAGAACAACGGCAATGCCAGTGCTTGATAGCCAAATGTCTCAGTGAAATTGGAGGATGGACCTAAAGCAGGGTTCCTGATCGTGGGATGCGGAGAAATCTCCGAGAATGGGAGGGTTTGAATCCTAATACATAGAAAGCAGAGATGTGAAAGAGCCCCATCACCTCGACGAATATTTTCATGTTACAAAAGATGGATTCCATCCTGCATTTGTTAGTAATGTCTTACTATGCATAAAACGGTAACAAATGAGAATACTGTAAGTCAAATTGGAAATGACCTTTCTGCTGCCACACCGCAAAGCGCTAACCACTGCACGATACTGGCACCACATGGAATAGCATTATGCAAAAAACAGTAAAGATGGTGGCAGAGGATATGTTAGGAATTGGACCACATGAACAGTAGGAATACTTGACAGACAGTGAGTGAGACATGCAAGATCTTAGTGGGGGGAATGGTTAACTTCAGTGTCTCCAGAGCCGATGGATATTTCATCACTTAGTTTGTTGAAAGTGAAGATTGAAATACTTCTCCATAAAATGAAAGCATCAGCGAATAGCGCAGGCAATTGCTGGAATGTATTTCTGCAAAAGAAATGCAGTTTACCATCGGCTACTTTACCAATTTCCTAATTCAAGGAAGTGGCCACTGCTGTGGAATATCGCATCGTTCCAGATTTCAGGCGTGATACAAGAAACTGTGTGGTGCAGCTGAGAAAACTAAACTGGAAATGTGGATGGCGATGAGCTAGTGGATATGGGTTCAGTTGTGACGTCAGTGAGTGTGAAGTATTTCTCTGAAAGTAGAGAGTCACTTGAAATGCCAGGAACTTGGAGTTCCAACATTGCGTGGAACAGCTATTGTTGAGGTGGTATACATCGCATGAGGCTGGGAGCTCCAAACTCAACTGCAGCAGTTTCCATTGACACGAAGCAGGGAGCATTGGGACATCAAGCTGGCATTTCCAACTTTTCCTGGAGCAGCTTCCTTTACATCTTCACAGAGAGAAACAGAGGAAACGCAGTTAAGCATTCCTTTTGTTTCAGGAGCAAGACTGGTATGCTTCAAACCCACATGCCTGCTAATCTACAACATTGTTCCAAAGCCGAAATAAGGTTTGAATTTTTAACCTATTGGAGCAGACGTTTCATCCAATTGAATCGTGCAAAACTGAGGCTTCTTTCTTCATTCCCCAACACAAAACCACTGCCTCGCAACTGAGTAGAGAGTGTGGTCTTGGAAAAGCCCAGCAGGACAGGCAGCATTCGAGGAGCAGGAGAATCGACGTTTCAGGCAAGAATCTTTCATTTGGAATGAGGCTTGTGAGCTGAGGCGGTATAAAGACAAATCGGAGGAGGCAAAGTATCTGAGAGTGTGAAAGGTGGGTTGAGGTGGAGGTAATGGTGTTAGGTCAAAGTGTAGGGTGGAGTGGATCGGCGAGAAGGAAGATGGACAGATAGGAAAGTTCATGAGAGCAGTGCCAACATGAAACGATCGAACTGGGATAAGATGGCGGAGTTGAAATGAGAAATATATTGATGTCCACATTGATGCCGGGTGGTTGAACGGCCCCAATGTGAAAGATGAAGCCTTCTTCCTCCTGGCGTCGGGTGGTAAAAGTATAGCGATGGTGGATGTCCAGTACCTGCATGTACTTGACTGAATGGGAGGGAAAGTTAATGTACTCGGCCACAGGCAGTGATGTCGCTTGGTGTGGGTGTCCCGGAGATGTTCTCTGAAACGCTCTCCAATTAGGCATCCTATCTCTACAATGTAAAGGAGACTTCATTGTGAGCAACGGATAGAGTAAATGTCATGTGTGGATTTGCAAGTAAAGTTCTGATGGATGTGGAAGAATCATTTGAGTATTTGGACAGAATTAAAGCGAAGGTGTGGGTGGATTTTGCATCTCCTATGATGGAATGGGAAGGTGCCTGGAGGGGAGGGTCGTTTGGTGGGTGGCATGGACCTGACAAGGGAGTCACGGAGGGAATTATCTTCACAGAAACGGCTAGTGGTGGGGAACAAAATACATGTCTGCTGGTGGAGTCCGTTTGCATGTGCTTGAAATGCTGGAGGATGATATGATGTCAACGGAGATTGGTGGGGTGGAAGGTAATGACCAGGGGTATTTTATCTTTGTCATAGTTGGAGGGGTGGGTCTTGAGTGCGGAGTTGCTGGAAGTGGATGACATGCTCTGGAAGGCAGCATTGGCCACGTTGGTGTAGAAATTGCCTCACCAATGACTCAATTTGTCCTTGACAATTGTCTGAGTCTGAACGAGTCACGTCATGACTGTGGTGAGATGCTTCCCCACGTCTGCACACTTGCACCTTATTAACATCATACGGCTCTTCGACGTCTCTGATCATTCCTTTGGTCTAAACTATCCTCATGTCCTTCCATCCATCTTCTCATATTCCCACTCTCATCTGGTCTCACGCCCTCTGCCGCTATGCATACCTGTACTTGATGGCTGTAGAGTGTTTTATTGTGACTTATCTGAATGATGTTTTTAGCACCGCCTATTTTCACAACCGTGTGCTGCTGCCTTCGCAGCTTTACCTTTCCACACGAGCTCCCACATGGTGGAAGGGATGAAGTTGCGGATTGTTCACCCAATGATGCAATCCTGAGGTCTTCGAACAAATATGATGCCCGTGGGAGAATTCACAACAGGGGTTGTTCATCCATCACGGCTCAGCTAATTATCAAAGTTTTCGATAGTTTATTCAAATCTTTTCACTGTCTCCGCTCCATCTATCTTTGTAATGTCCAACAGCCCATTCAAGAACAATAAGAGGTGGTCACTAAATGCCAACCCAGTCAGCGAATCCGACATTCAGGATTTTTTTTTAAATCATGCTGTCTCAGATGTTTGCATTCCCTCGAACTCCAACCGTTTGAGTATGCTGGATTTTAAATCTTTTTTTGTCTATTGCCCGAACTTTCATGTATGAAAGCGATAAAGCAGGAATTACCTTCATTAAGGAGATCTCAAAATGCCGTTAGGAAAGGAGTTACTCACCAAGTGATGAAGAAAACTGTGATACGTGTTCAAATCAACGGCAGTAACATTGTATCGTGCCTTTCACCTAATGGAAACTTCAAAGGTTTTCCTCTGACTGGAGTTTAAGCACATCTTGATCGCAGTCGTACAACGAGTTATTGCAAAGCTGACAAAGTGTTATATCAAACAAATAATCAAACGAGTAGGTTTCAAATGGTATTTTACACCACAAATCTCAGTTTGCATCACAAACCTAAGTTGATGGAGCTTGTTCTGCGGTAGGTCATCATTTTTATGTCAGTATAAAAGCGCCACTTTCGCACATGGCTCTGCAGCTCAGTGATTAGAGCTGTAACCTTGTTTGCCAGTGGCCATGAGCTCGAGTCCCACTGGGACTTTGCTGTGTTTCGCACATATACTGCAGCAAACATCCGAGCGTGCTTTCTCACTGTTGTTCAGAATTCTTTGTTCAGAATGAAGCCATTTTCTCCAGGGCTAATCTGTTTGAGTTTGCAGTTCCACTTCAATGAACATGAGAATAACACGCAGATGACGCGAAGAATGCTCCAGTTTGGCAGGAGGAACAACGTGAGACTGTGGAAGCCGGAGTGACATCTTCGATCTAGATCAAACAGATTTGTTCTCTCTGATATGTTACCCATGACACGTCGTGCAGAGATGAAGAATAGGTAGAGAGCTTTTGAAAATAAAGCTACCGGGATGATACAGAGGGGCAGGATTTGGATACCTGGACAATTGTGTCTTATTCTGAAGTAGGTGGTACCTCAACAAAATAGGATAGTTTTCACCTGAACCACAGGAGAACCAATATTCAGGGGGTGGTGAGGGGAGGGGGGATAATTTGCTAATGCTCTTCCAGAGGGTTTACGTGAACTCAGCAGCACAATGGGGACATGAATTGCAGGTCAGCTTTACAGGAGGTTTTGAGTAGTGAGGACATAACTAGGTTTGCAAGAGGGTATTGGCAAGGATGAAGATGGTTCCAAGTGTGTTTACTTCATCGCCAGGAGCATCTGGAATAAGGTAGATGAACTTAGAACATGGGTTTTTAACTGGGAGTTCGACGTTGTGCCCATTTCAGAGACATGAATGGCAGTGAATGGACTGGGAGTTCCTAGTGCTGCAGTTTCGATTTTTCAGTAAGAACAAGAAAGGTGGCTAAGGAGGGCGAGGTGTGGCATGATTAGCCAAGGACAGCATTACGGGAGCGAAAAGAATATTTGACGTTCACTCTACGGAGTCTACTGTGCTAGAAAGGTCTGATATTAGACTCAGGAAAGGAGAGGTCACTGTAAATGGAGTTTTCAATAGCCCACTGAAGCATTCCAGAGATGTAGAGGAAAAGATTGCAAAGCTGATTCTGAATAGGAGCGAAAATAACAGGTAGTTGTTATGGGGAATTTTAACTTTACCAATAATGATTGGAAAGTTTATAGTTTGAGTAAATCTGATCGGTAAGTTTTTGTCCAATGTGTGCAGGAGGATTTCCTGACATAGCATATAGTCAGGCCAACAAGAAGCAAAGCCACATTGGAATTGGTACAGGGTAATGTACCAATCTGTTCGATGTGGAGGGAAGTGAGCACTTTGGTGATCGGAATAGGTGGGACCTATTCATCTGTGTCACAATTGAAAAAAGGCAATGCTGTCGAGGAGAATATTGTGATACAACCTATTAGAATACGCGAAATTAATGTTCGTAAGGAGTTTGTGTTGGCAATTCTTGAAAGTGTGATAAAAGATCTGTCCGTTGGGCTTGATGGGATGTATCCTAGGATTCTCTGGGAATCATGGGTGGAGACATTTAACTATAACTTTAACTATAACTGTGAGAAGACTCAAAATTAGTAAATATTGACTCCCTTCTCCAAGAAGAGGAGGAGAACTTTGATAATTGAAGAACATTGAGCCTCAGTTTCCTTGTAGATAAAGTGTTGGAAAAAGTTATGAGAGATGGGATTTATGATCATCTAATAAGGAAAAAGTTGATTCGGGATAGTCAATTCGATTTTGTGAAGAGTAGTTTGTGCTTCACGAACCTGATTGAGCTCTTTGAGAATTTGAGCTATTAGGTCGATGAGGGTGAAGCGACTAAAATGGTGGATATAGTTTTCACTTAGGCATTGGTAATATTCCCCACGGTAGGCTACTGCATAAAATACATAGGCGTATGATTGAAGGTTTTTTTTTAATGGTTTGGATCAGAAACTGGCTAGCTGAAAGAAGACAGAATGGGTAGTTGATGGGAATTATTTGTTCTGGATTTCAGAAACTAGTGGTTTCGCAGAAGGTTTTTTTTTCCGGTCCAATGCTGTTTGTCATTTTTATAAATAACCTGGATTAAGGCGTGGAATGATGGGTCAGTAAATTTCCCGATGACACGAAACTCAATGGAGTTCTCAACAGTGCCAAAAGTTACTGCAGGTTGCAGTGGGACATGAAAAACCTGCAGAGCTGAGCTCAGTGGGGTCAAATAGAAATTAATGTCGGAAAATGTGAGGTCATTCACTTTGGAAGCAGCAATAAGAAGAAAGTGTTCTGGGCTCAAAGTAATGTTCTTGGAAGTTAAGCTGAGCAGAGAGACCTCGGCGCTACTGTGCAAAAAACGCTGCAAGTTACCACCCGTGTTGACAAGTTTGTTTGGAAGGAGCACGGAATGATTGATTTATTGGGAGAGAGGTTGAGTTTCAGAGCCATGAGGTCATGTTGCACTCCAAAATTCTCTGGTGGCCACATTGTGGAATTGCATACAGTTCTGATCGCCACATCATCGGACGGATGTGCAATCATTGGCAAGGGTGCAGAGGAGATTAACTGCGGTTCTGACTTTTTTGGAGGGCAAGTTTTACGAGGAGAGACTGGGGGAACTCGGGCTGTTTATGACAGAGAGAAGTTTGAGAGATGATTTAATAGAGACATACAAGATGATCAGATGCTTGCTTAAGGTGGACAGTGAAGGACATGTTTTTTACAAATGGTGATGGTTGGCACAAGGGCACACAGCTTTAAATTGCGGCTGATAGATGCCGAGGCATGTTCTATTCTCAGTGAGTGGAAAAGGTGCAGAACGCCTAGGATTCAACAGTCGAAGATGCACTAACTTTTAAGTCTTTTCAATGATCGGGGATAATCTTTTGAGCCATAATTATAAAATGTCGTTCGGTTTGACATTTGATTAGGATCGCTTTGGGTGTAACATCAAGGGCCAAAGAGCCTTTATTGTACAGTAATATTCGGTCCTCGAGCTGTTCTCAGCCTGATGTTGCAATCATCCTGGCCAATATCAGTGAAATCAGCGCCCGGCGTGGATCAATCTCTCAACTTCGGCAGCTCAGACACCTCCAGTCTGCTATAGAAGCACGGAAACCTGATCAATTTCCCCAATGGAGCTGATGTCAGAGGACGTTCAATGGCTCCTGTTCTTGCCACTGAGGCCAGAAATTCAATTACTCAATTTTTTGCTGTGGATATGAATTGAAACACACATCAGAGGTGATTGTACTGATTATTGATCATCCATTATGACACATCAGGTTCAGGAAAAGGACAGAGAAAAACGTGGTGAAAAAGATGTTATTGAATATAATTCTAGATTAGTGGTGCTGGAAGAGCACAGCAGTTCAGGCAGCATCCGGGGAGCAGCGAAATCGACGTTTTGGGGCAAAAGCGCTTCATCAGGAATAAAGACAGAAAGCCTGAAGCGTGGAGAGATAAGCTAGAGGATGGCGGGGGCGGGGTGGGAGGGGGGGAGAAAATGGCATAGAGTACAATAGGTGAATGGGGGAGGGGTTACTGAATATAAGTTTACCGTGGCTTCCTGCGTTGATCACGGGCAATTTTTGGTCACTACTGTACTGGGATTTTCCTTCCATCAGTTTCACTTCGTCACAGAATTCGAATCACTGACACTGCACCAAGTTCGTTTGGAAAGTTCATATGACACATTGACCAACATTGCACACAACTTCAATAATCTTCAGCTTTACGACATCCAAGAGGACGTGGCATGGTTTGTACAAATAGTATACAAAGCGCAATGCTATACAAGATCTAATTGAATTCCAGTTTAGATTAGATTACATTCCCTACAGTGTTGAAACAGGCCCTACGGCCCAACCCACCCAGACCCATTTCCCTTTGACAGATGCACCGAACACTACTGGAAATTTAACATGACCAATTGAAATGACCTGTATATCTTAGTATTGAGGGAGGAAACCGGAGTACCCAGAGCAAACCCACTCAGTCACGGGGAGAACATGCAAAATCCACACAGTCAGTTGCCCAAGACTGTGAGGCAGCAATGCTAATCAATGAACCACTATGCCACCACAGTGCAAAGTAGCAAGAATCCAGAGTAATATTCAAAATGTCAGATATTCATATCCATTACCTTGATCAGAATTCCAGCCTTGCAAGGGCGAGTCTACCCCTGAATCCCCAGAATCCACGTGGACGCCTGTTCCATTGGTCCACCTGGAAGCCTCTGTTCAGCCTGACAGAGCAATCAGAAATCTCCACTTTCTGATCTGAAGCTGCGACAGGATTTGTCTAATCCAGTTGAGAGGGCAGCGAGGTACAAGTGAGACCTTAATATTTCTTGATGTAGATTCACATTGCCTTCATTATGTTAGTGTTTAAAGACCTGGGCCAGAAACAGCCCAGTCAGGACGGAACATGAGAAGGCCATTCTTCACACCGCTCCTGCCCCGCCCCGCCATTCGATATCATCATGGCTGAGCCAGTATGTTAATGTTTTTTTTACAGCCTTTCAACATCATCGTGTTTCCTACTGGGTAACAGATATAATAATCGAGCTCTATCTTCAATAGACATCGAAATTGTTCATTTGTGCGAATAAAGAAGGTCCGTTTCAAGGCATTTGGGTTCCTGCTCCAATATTGCAGGTTTTGCAATGGAGCAGCCGAGTCTGGTCTGATCACATATCAAACTAAGAACTAAACCACGATTCTGCTGAGACGCAAATCGATGATCTTGGAATGTCAACTTCAGCAATCACGAGGAAATCCAAAGGGCTTTCTCTTGCGCCACAGAGCCGCGCAAGCAGGCATTTTTAAGCACACAGGGTTGCCTTTGCCTCGGGACTCCCATCTCACGTAGGTCTGCCTTCGTCACACTTTCCAGTACCAGGTGCTTATCCAAGTGTGCTCTGGCTATTCAAGTGTTTGGCTACACACTGCTGAAATATTCTACTGACATGTAGCTATGCCACACTTTCAGATAGTGAAGTCCAGACAAATACCACTGTCTGTTTGAAATTATTTATTCTAAATTTCCGCTTAATCTCTTGTCTCTTGCTTTTAATCTGTGCTACTGCGTATTATTACTTCCCAAAACATGCTCATTTCTGTCACACATATCTCTCTTCTTCATAATATGTGCACGTTAATCAGTTTCTCACACAGCCTTCTCTGCACTTGGATAAACAGCCCCAGGCTGGCTCGTCTACCTTTGCAGTGGAAATGTTCCAGCCCTTTGTCATTCTTATCATCTCCTCAGAACATCTTCTCCTGGAATCAGACGCTTCCTGCAACCTTCAATGGAAAAACGTTCTCTGAAGAAAAGACAAAATGTCTCAACAAAACTCAACAGCTCTTTTACATCTATGGAGAGAAAGGAGAGTTAATGTTTCGAGTCCAATGATCCGTTTTTGAAACTAATGGGATATGCGGGTGCGAAAATAATGTGAAAGAAGGCGGACGGGTCTGAAATGATTGAAATCGATGCTGGGTCCTGAAGACTGCACAGTCTGTCAGTAGAAAATGAGGCGCCGTTCTTCCAGCTTGTGCTGTGCCTTGAAGGAGCACAGCAGCAGACCAGAGTCTGAAATAGTGCCTTGGGAACACAGTGTAATATTGAAGTCACAGGAGAGTGGAAGATCAAGATAACTTTTGTTGATTCTATACAGAACGTCGGTGATCTCAGCTTTGTCACTGACTCTGTTTTTCTCTCCCCATTGTGTAGTGATAAAATTCAGAGGAGGAAATACAGTTGCCTGGATTGAAAGTAGTGCTGACCAATCACTAAAAACAGTGTCTGGAAAGTCACACAGTGAGGAGAGGTATGGTAACCCAGCAGGTCCTCTGGCTTAAACATTAGAACGTTACAGTGCAGTTAGCCCTTCGGTCCTCGATCTTGCACTGACCTGTGAAAAAAATGTGATGCCTATCTAACCTTCCTCGTTACATTATTATCCATATATATGTCCAATTCACATTCAGTGAGTCTACGGCTGTTGCAGGCAGGCTGATCCACGCCGGTACTACTCTCTGTGTGAAGAAATTAGCACAGTTATCTGTCCTAAATCAATCGGCATTCAATTTAATGCTGTAGCTCCTCGTGTTGGCCTTCGCCATCTGAGGAAAGAGGCTCTCACTCTTCACTCTATTTGACCTTCTGATAATCATATAAATTATGATTAAGTCACCAGTCAACCTTCTTCTCTCCAACGAAAACAACCTCAGTCTCCTCAGACTTTGCTCATAAGACTTTCGATTCACACCTGTCACCATCCTAGTAAACCTCCTTTTAACCCTTTCCAGAGATTTCACATTTTTCCAAAATTCAGTGACCAGAGCTGCATGCAATACTTGATGGTACCCTACCAGGTGGTAAAGCTGCAACTTCTGTAATTTCATGGAATGGTGTTGTCTGGGCAATTGTTGGGATGCAAGGAATACTGGTCCAGAGGGTCGCGACAGAAAATATCCTGCATTTTGCTGGCAAGTTGTGGAGTTCAGTGGAATAGAATATTGGTGAAAGTGGAAAAGAATGTATACCTTCCACCGCATCCTGTCACCAGTGAGCATATCCAAGTCACATTCAGACATTCAGACATATTTCCTCATCTTTAAAAGGTATGCACACTTTCAGTTCGCCATGCGAAAGTTTTGTAAATTAATTCAGTACTGACAGGATTACCGTTTAAAGCTGTGTGACAGATGTTGCAAACGGTCATACCAGACAAAATGAGGTACCACGTGAAAAAAATATGTGTTTCATTCAGGAAAGATAAAATAGAATTGTTCATAGAGAATTGCTCATAGAAAACTGTGGTGAACTGTCTGCAAATTTTTTTAGATGGGGGAAGAAGACGTCCGCATGAGCACCACTCTCATGCTGACTCTGATCTCCAGGATCTGCAGCCCTCACTTTCACCTGCGGGAAAGGGAACAGAGTCATCATTAACAATTGTGTTTTGACCTGGAAGAATTTTTCAAGCGAAGTTTGATTGAGCGTTGGGATGTGGAAATTCTGGATAGATTTGTTGAGCCCAACAGCATTCTATGATTGATCAGAGCCCCCAACGCGCCCATGAGTTTCTCTGATTCGTTGGAGCACCAATACCTACAGCTTGGTCATGTAGAATTGCCTCTTCTACGCTGATGGGCATTATACATCATCAGTTCGGATGGGTCCTGCAGCAAGCACAGGGTTAACATGATTGGAGAGCATGCTTGCGGCGAGTGATCATTGGAACGAAATGTTGTCGTCTTCAATCGTTAGTTGGTGAGTGAGGGCGAAAGGGGAGGGAAGCACCAGGTGCTAGATGCCAGTTAGAGGTTTCATCTTTGGTCATTATATGACTCTGGACCCAAACACAGTGGCTCTGGGCTCGCCAATGAAGCCAAAGATAGCCTGAGTCTCCTTCCCAGAAACAGACCCCAGTCAGCCGCCGCTATTCCTGGTTCAGTTTTATCTTGTTTTAATTTATCAGGTCACTGTTGGTTTATCTACCTGTAGTGTGAACAGAGATGAAAATAAATGATATTGTTTGAAATCATTGTTGTTGTCCAGGAGGATGTGGTGTTGTTGGGAGACTTTTGTCTCTATCAGTGATTTGGATTGATGGGAAAGTGTACCCCATGAACACCTCCGTCCTTTACCTTGCTGTAAATGTTTCAGATACGAAAATAATGGATATCCGTGTCCTTTTTTGGAACAAAAACCTGCTTTGAAAAGTGGTGAAGATTGGACTGAAGCAGTGATAGTGATTATCTTTGTTGCTTGTTCAATTCGTGCACATCACTGCTATTAATCATGTCGTGCTAACATCACGGCTCTTATACAGCGGTCGATGCGTCGGGCCAGTGGCGCAATGGATAACGCGCCTGACTACGGATCAGGAGACTGTAGGTTCGCGTCCTACCTGGCTTGAGGGAAATGCTGGCATTTATTACGCATTTGAAAATTGATTTCTCTTCAGCCGAAATAAGGTGTAAGCTTTTAATCTGGAGGAATAAGAATGCCTTCATTAAATGCCCACGAGAACCTGAGGGTAAATGTTCCAGCGTCATCACAGGAGGGAAACCGAATAGTCGCACACGTTGGTCATGGGTACCTTTCCATTTCGCAAAGCCACGGATCGCATCACTGTTGCTCGCGGGAATGGCCGGCTTTGAGCATTTTTTTGAAACTCCTTGGCCCATGCATTCAGAGAAGAATGGAAAGTTGAATGTCCAACTAATCTTTATAAAGAGTGAGTTCCAGAGTCTACCACCTGCAGATTGATAAAGTTTTCCGACAAATCTATTCAAATCTTTCTGCATCTTGTCTGAAATCAACAAACCCTGGTAATCGATCAAGAGCAACTGTTTCCTTCAATCTGTAATTCCATGCCCCTCATTATTTCCTACACGTCAATCATGTCTCCTCACAATCAGCTCTGCTCTCAGAAAAATAACTCCCGTTTTGCCTAGGCCAGACCACTCAAAACATTCTTATGCAGGAAATTCAGAGTGTAACGTCGCTGTTTGTTTTGGTGAGTGTGTAGTAAGATTTACTTAGAATACTTTAGCTAGGTTGAGAAAATTATTTACAAAACTAAGGAATGAAACACAATGAACAGAATATAAAATACCCACAGATCTTAGCAATCTAAAGTAGACTTACTTATGCTTTTCAAAAAAATACACAACAGTCCTGATAATTAAACCCCATAAACACACAATACAAATGAAACTGGTTTACAGGTCGATATTAGAGGGGCAGAAGATGAGAGACATTCACATCACTGGCACATTGAAAACCTTCGTGTAATTAGGTGTGGCTGATACTTTGGCAATGGTAAACAAAATATTTAGGCTGTCAAATAAATTTTGAAATTCTTGTGTTCGCTGAGGTTTCTTGCCTGTTTTTAGCAATTCGGTGAGTTGAGCAGTCCCACTTCTAACAGTCAGCACAAACTTTCAGAAAAAGTCACTCAATCCGGTAAACCGTTGTACTGCTGTTTTCGTCAACAATGTATAAAAATACCCCGTAGCTTCCGTTTTCACATCCCGTGGGGCTATTTGTCCGTGTTCAACGACATAGCCCAGGAAGGTGACTTTGGCTTTGGCAGATATACTTTCAGTTAGGTTTACAAATCAGTTTGACTTCCGTATTCGATCAAACAAGCCCGAGAAATTCTGTAAATATTCAATCCATGAGAGACTGAATGTCCCAGACACGCCACACACCAAACTGTTGTGTATCCAGCAATTACCTTGTCCGTTAACCTCAGAAATACCAGTGAATCTTTTTTGCACAAACGGCATTACTTTAAATTTCTGCAGTCCAGTTGGCGTTACAAAATTGCCTTTGATCTTTCCGACAAAGTTTACTGTCAGTAACCTTTGAGGAAGTCCAACTTGGAAATGTAAGTTGCCCTTCCAATCTCTTCCACGTAGTCCTCCAACTACAGATGAGTAGATGCACCAATCTTTCTAACAACATTGACTTTGTGATAGTCCACACATAACTTTTGGGTCTTACCTGACTTTGTCACCATGATGATGGGTGAACTCCATTCATTGAAACTCACTTTGGTTATGCCATCTTGGAACATCCGTGACATCTCCTTATAAACTTGCACCAACTTTATAGGTTTATGCCTGCAAGGATGTTACAAAATCAGAACAGCAACTCCTATATTTACATCATCTACAAATAAGTTATTAATTCCCAGTTTATTTCAGCATGCAAGAGTAATAACTCTTACGATTTTCTTCTGGAAGAGAACTGAATAACTTTACCAATATTAGACAACTTTTGCATTGTCCAATTTTATAGCAGGAACGTCCAATGCAGAATTCGCTAAAATTGGTTCTTCCCAGTGAGTTGTATTCAATAACACATTCTCCCCTTGCGTTCGTTCTCTGCCAAAATAACATTAGCGCATATTCCCATCACACATTCTGTGAGATTCCTCCATGCCAGGATTTCCTATCAAGTAGCTAACCTCACTCGATTTCCTTTTAATTTGATAAGGTCTTCGAAACCTTGCTTTAAAGTTTCACCAATTAATGAAATTTAAATAAATACATTGTTCCCAGTGGCAAAATTCTGATTTTTTTTGTTTCTCATGCACTTCCTGCTTCACCATTTGCTGCGATAATTTTAAGTGCTGTCTCGACAACTCTCCAACATTATTTAGTCCAATTCTAAAATTTGATACATCGTCCAAATGCGTGGTCTCTGTAACCTGACTTATTAATATTTCCTTATTAAATTTTAATGGTCCTCTTTCTTTATGCCCCAAATTGGTCTCAGATGATCTTAGTTTTGTGGATTCTTTCGATATATCTCAGATCGCAAACAGCACTGACGCAACTCCCTTATGGAAATAATCTGGCTACTCCGAACCATAAAACCTCAACATAGTCTTTAATAATTGACGTCGCCTTTCCAGTGCAACATGTGATTCTGAATGGTACACAGTGGATTTGATTCGTTTTAATCCGAAGCTATCTATATACTCCCTGGAAAGTTGGATGTGAAGTTGGACCCTTGATCTAATTGTATCTCTGATAGTAGTTTATATTTAGTTTTTTTTAAATCGTAATTTTTCCTCAATCCTTTTAGCTGTCATCTTGCAGAATTGAACAGCATTTGGAAATCTCGTCAATACGTCCATTTATGTTAATTAATTCTTATTCCCATCTTTTGTTGAATGGAGGGAACCTACACAATGCATCAAGACAATTAAGACATATTCCTTGAACGCTGCAGCAGGTATTAAAGGTGCAGGCTTTATTTTTTCCCATGGTTTGAAATGTATGACACGTCAGGCAAAATTCAATTACATTCATCTGCAATCCAGGCCAGTAAAAATGTCTTTGTATTTTAGCCTCCGTTTTCCTCACGCCGAAGTGACATCCAATTTTTTGGCACATGTGGCACTCGCAGCACCACTTTTCTGTACCCTACTAGAAAAAAAACCATCCTGCTCATTTCTCACATACTTGAATATATGTTGGTCTCCATTTCCTCCTTAACATATCATTTGCTAAGTAATATCACACAGGGATGCATTCACTCTCCTTCCGAATATATGTCTTCTGATCCAAGTGTTTTAATTTTTCATCTTTCTGCTGTAACTCAGCAGCATAGCTGAGCTGAATATGCTTGCATTTTTAACGTTTGTCCCCTGCTGTGTCCAACTTACTTGATATTAAAAACATTGTAATCTTGATGCATTGTGTAGATTCCCTACATTCAATAAAAGATGGGAATAAGTACTAATTAACATAAATGGATGCAATCATTTTTCAGCTTCCTAATCCGTGCCTTTTGATTTCTCCTGCTTTCGATTGTGACTCTGTGATCGCGTAAAGACACAATCTGGGAAAATTCCTTGATCAACGTCCTGCATTGCTAGTCTTGCCTGCAGCTCGACTGGCTTTTCAACTGGAGTATGGAGCAGGCTAACCGGTGATTGAGCTATATCATTTGCAAGCACAAATTCTTTTCTTGGAGCTGAGAGTTTGTCCAGAACTCCCACTACAAACTCCCCACTCTTTTCTGCCGACTCTAGCCTCACTGTACATCACTGAGCAATGTTTCGTCCCACCATGAATTCCTGTACACATAGTTCTTCAGGAGTACATATTTCCCCATCCTTCTGCATCACAGACTGAGACGATCCTGTGTCCCTAAATACTGTTACCTGTCTATTTGCTACTCCTCGCCAAGGTAAATAACCTTTAACTTTGCAGGTATATTTTTCAAGCAGACATGGCACTTCCCCCTTACCAACCTCTGATCGGTTTGTGCACTCTGATGAAGCTTTCCAGCCTCCACTGTGCTTTCTATTACCAAGCCAACAAAACATCCAGGCTTGTTTTGTTTTCCTGCATTTGATTTTACAGTGCTTTCCATAGTTCTCCAATACTGATTTCATGTGGCCTACTTTATTGCAATGAAAACCTCAGATCTTGTTCCCTTCAAGGTTTTCCTATATATCCTGTGATAAGTTATCCTCATGATCTTAACAGAGATTTAACTTTCCCGTTCCACGTGGGGATTTCTCTTTGCCCAATTTCTATCCCTCAGGCGTAAAATGATTCTGGAAGCCCATCCTTGTTTTATGGATCAGTTCATTACAATCAGCCATTTCAGCTGCTCTTTGTCGTTTTAAAAATATGCTCTTCCAGTGCAATCTTATCTTCAGCATTTATCTCCAGCGTTTTAATGTGAATTCCTTTAGTAATTGCCAATTTCTGAAGTTCAATCTCTGTCTCCCTTTCTCTCTGCTCTTCAGCTCTCTCTTCTTCGAATCGTGCCTGAAACTGTTTGAAATCTGGTCTCTTTTCCTTATCTCTCGCGTCTAACTCAAGCTGCTTCATATTCAATTAACATTTAAACATCTCTGCAAATTCTCATGAATTTTCCAGCTGGGTGAAATGCTGAGCTACTGCGTGGAGTGACCTCTCCTTTTCTCACAGAAAGAGGCAAATACAACCCCAGCATTTTTGCTTATTCCAGAAGCCTGGCCTGAATCAGTTTTTTGTAAAAGTGCCAACTTTTCATCGTAAATAGTCAAACAACCCTTTGTACCTAAATGAGACATGCTTTCCCAAGAACTGTCCACGACAATCCAAATCAACAACCGAAATGAAGACGCAGGCACATATCGGTTGCTCTTTTAATCCATCAACTATCTTCCAATTTGTTATGAGCTAGGCTAAATCATTCAAAATGTTATTAAGCAGACAACCCAGATCGTAACATTATATTCTTTTTCGTTAAGTGTACAGTGATAATTACCCAATTAGCTAATTATAAAAATTCACAAAATCACGGATAGAAAAATAAAAAAAATATAGAATACCCACAGAACTTAGTCCTTCCAAAATAGACTGAATTGTGTCGTTCTGAAAGTACACAACATTCCGAAAAAAAAGCACCTTAAACACAGTGAAAATGAAACAGAATCTTACGGTTAAAAATTAGAACGGCAGAAGGAGAGAAGTTATTAATTAGTGCACCACTGCTGCTGAAGGATCTAAAAACTGGAATTCAGCATTCCAGATTGACCACTCTTTTACGATTATACAGTTCATTTCTAAAACATAGAGTCATTGGCCACAAGCCTCAGCTGTTGATGGAGAAAAAAAAAGGCCTCACAGTGAAGAATTACATCACTATAACACTTCATCTGATTCAGAGCCTGAACTGATTTACAATGCCTTTGATAAAAAACAACGTCAAGACACATAATCCTTGAGGAAAAGTACAGCTCGTTGTTTTTTTTAAAAGAGAGCATCTTTGTGACAGCGCAGTCTGTCCAAACCATCTTCATAGCTGAAATTCTACGAACAGACAATGTCCTGGAAAATCTGGTCTGCACAGTTTCCAGTGCTATCACATCCCTGCCATAATGATAATTGCAGAAAGACACTCAATACTCCATCTAGAACCGATTGAGCAAATGAAATTAACAACTTAGAAATCCACAGAAACTGCACTTTTTCAATGATGTGACTTTTGCACAAAACTGCGCCGTGGAGAAAGTGAGAACTGCAGGTGCCAGAACTCAGAGTCGACAGTGTGGCGATGGAAAACACAGTTGCTCAGACAGCATGCGAGGAGCGGGAGAATTGCAGTTTCGGACATAAACACCTCATCAAGAATGAGGTTTGTGGCCGTGGGGACGGAGAGATAAATGGGTGGTTTGGGAATTTGGGGGCGTGATAGCTGAGAAAGTGATGAGCAGATAAAGGTGGAAAATAAGATGCGAGTTCTGACAGGAGGTGGAGCGGGTAGGTTGTAAAGGTGATGTGCAGGACATAAGGGCAATGCTGAGTTGGAGTCATGAAACTAGAATAATGTGAGCGAAGGGTGATTGAGGAAACTGGTGATCCCATGTGGCATCAAGGTCCCAAGTGGAAGATGAGGCCTTCTTTTTTCAGGCGTCAGGTGTTTAGAGAATGTCAACGAGGGAGGCGCAGGACCTGCATGTGCTTGGCAGATTGGGAGGTAGAGAATGATTTGCATCAGTGATGAGCTTCCAACTGCATATCCAAACTATCATTACGAACATGTTGTTACATCTCAAGAACAGTATCTGACACTACCCCCATCGAAGTAGAAGGCGAGGATTGCAGATGCGAGAGATTGTAGTCAGGAAGGATAGCGCTAGAAAGCACAGTGGTTAGGCAACATCTGAGGACCAGGAATGTCAATGCTTCGAACATAACTAGCGAAGAACTTATGCTCGAAAATCGATTTTCCTACTCCATGGATGCTGCCTTACTAGGGGTACTTTTCAAGATCCACGCTTTTAACTCGACACCACCACCACTCAACTGCTTTAGAAATTTAAGATGCACCTGTTGCCACTCATTTGTTTCTTCTGCCGCATGCGAGGAAAACTGCAACATTCTTTTCCACATAAATATCAGGTCATTCAGATCACTAAAGAACAGAAAACTGCAGAGGCTGATTAACTGAGGGAAAAAAAATTGTAGAATTCTGCATTCTCTCAGTGCAACTGAATATTTGAATATAAAGTTGGTAAAGGAAAAGAGAAATCTGCAGTTTGATAACTGCTACATTCTGTTACTCAAAGGAAAAACGAGTTTCATGAACCGGAATGTTTCGATCAGGTAATGCATGCTCACCCTGTCAGGTTCTAAGAGGAAAGGTGGAATAGATATTGGCTTCGCCATTGCTGAACAGATGAAAAATATTAATTTGACTTCCAAAACAGTTGATGCTCCTGCAGAAAAGTCAATGTGACTCATATCCCAGCACAGCCATTTCGGTGTGTATTTCAGAGTCCTGCAATATCACATTTAATTTAAAAGATCTTTATTGATTGTTCCTTATAAATACGGCATTCTCCATTTCAGAGTTCATTGGACAATATTTTACCCACTCACTTATTCAACGGTACATCACTCAATTTTAATACCCCTAATGTTCTATTCACGACTTATCTACCAAAATGCTTTCACGAAGAAAATGCTTATTTTTAAAACCAAAGACTGAGCTTAACCAATGCCTGTTGGAAATCAACCATCATTCTGTCACTCTCTATCCGTTGTTTAGTGTGACTCAGTGCCTGTCACCTAAAACCTGTGCCCTCTAGTTTTGAACTTCAACATATTGCGCAAACGATTTAGGCCAGTTGTCGATCCATGCCCCTCATGATTTCATAAACGATGAGAACGTGACACACTGGCTGGAACATTCCAGCGAAAAAGCCCCTGCTGACCCCATCTCCATGCTTATCTGAAGCTCTCGGCTCCCCGCAACATCCCTGTAAATCATGTGTGCACAGTTTCAATTTTCACAAAATCCTTCCTGTAGAAGTTGACCATAATTGTAAACAGTATTCTAAATGTGATCTCACCAATGCTCCATATCGCCACAACATGACATTCCAACTTGGATAATCGACTTTCTGACTAATAACGAAAAGCGTGCCAAGTGCTTTCTTCACCACATTGTCTCCTTGTGGCACCACTTTATCTGCTTTTATAACTTTTTCCTTGACTGATAAAGTTGTGATTGTCACTATGTTCTGCTGCCTTCACGGATATGTTGACCAACATGCAAAGTCTCTCTGTTCCCGTGGGTTTCCTCGTGTCCTGTCAATCATTGTGTAATCAGTTGATGTGTTACTTCCAATGTGCATCACCTCATGTTTTTTATGGTTAGTTTCAACGTCGCCTTTCTGAATGTGACATTTGATAAATCCATTTCTGTGCTCCTCCGTCCTAAAAGGATCTTCCTCACTATTAACCACTTTGCTAATATTCGTATCATCGACAACTCTGCTTATCATTTCCTCCTAACTTGTTCTACATTCTTTACACACATTCACAAACGACATGGGACCCAGCATTCATCCTTGTGTTACATCATTGAGTACCAGTTCCAGTCACAAGAAACAGACTTCTACCACCATCCTGTGTCTCTTACCACCACCAATTATGTTTGTATCCAACTGCCAGGGAACCTAAAATCCCTTTTCACTTGCATCCTCCTACCAATCTTCAGAGTGGTGTCGTGTTGAAGGCTATGTTGGAATCCACACAAATAACATCAACTTCACCACCCTCGTTCAAAAAAAAACCTGATCACTTGCCAATAAATTGTATTTAATCCAATCTGTTAGGTATGACATTCTGTACCAAAACCGTGATGACTCTCCCTGATGAAACCTTGCCTGGTGAAGTGGCAGTTAACTCTTTCCTTCAAGGTTTGCACCAAAAGGTTCCCTTCAATTGATGTGAGACTCACTGCTGTGTGATTCTCTGGTTTATCTCTCCCAATCTTGCGTTAGTCCAGTCCACTACAAACCCAAAGATGAAAGTAAACCATTGCTCAGAACACCTGCAATTTCCTCCCTTGTCACAGAGAGGAACATAAGATACAAGTTTATCCTGAATTGGGAATATGCCCACTTCAATCTGGAAAACCGCGAACACTTCCTCAGTCCCTATGTCAAACTGCTTAAGAACCTTTCCATCCCTCCTCCTGCATTCTGCCCGTATATCTTGCCACAAGAGGACTGTTTGCTCACTGAACAAGTAAAGTGATTCAGTCAGTTATTCCATTTGCAGACACGACTGTACTGTAACTCTGGAGGATGATCATTCAGATATTTTAGCTTGAAAACGCTGTATTCAGCATTCGTGGTTATAAAATATTTTGCTTTGATAGCCACAGGCTATTACAGTGAGAAATGGTTTGAAATTTCTCCAACTGAAAAACATTTACTTAATTCCAACTCCTGTGCAGATTGCTATCTGTTCACATCTGATATGACGGACATGTTGCTCTCTTGTTGTTTATCATATCCAGAACAGAGCGGCGGCACAAATCCCAAACACATGATTTCTATTTTCATTGACCTACGAAGTCGATGCCAGTGGCAAACATTGTAATGGGATTCATCAACAAGAGAAACTTTCAGGATGAAAACAGTTCTGTCTTCTGCGCAGGGGGTCATTGCAGAAGCACAGTATCCAGCCTCCTCAGGGGAAAGACGAGAAGATGCTGAAAAGAGAAATCGAAGTTAACATTTTTGGTCCAGTGACCCCGTCCTTGGCACTGATGATTTCCAGGAAAACTTCGGTCGATATGCAGCAGATATGTGGGGGTGCAGTAATTAGGAGGAAACGAGATGTCGGGATAGAGTCGAAAGAGAGAGACGGGCAGTTGGGCATAGGAATTGATAATGATCTGTTTGGAGCATTAACAACTGCTCACAGAGACTGTTTATGACTAACCAAAGGTAGTGTGTGACTAGGCCTGGTGAGTGCGTCGGGGGCCAACACATGGGAAACTTCAGGCCTCTAAAATGACTGAAATTGATCTGGAGGGTCGTGGGGTCCTCAAGCAGAAAATGGTCTGCTGTTATTCAGCATGCACTAAGCTATGGTGCAACACTGCAGTAAGACTGAGATAAAGACGTTCGCTACGGAACATGGTTCTGTGCTAAAGGAGCAGTGAACTGAAAGCTCAGGGACACTTTTGGCGATAGAACTTGGCATTCTGCAAAACACTTCGTTTCCTAAGGTAGTGGCGACCACAATATGAGCTGTAGACTAGATTGTGCGAAGTGTAGGGAAAGTATTGCTTCACCTGGAAGGTGTATTTGAGCACTTGTATGCTAAGCATGGAGGTCAGAAATGGACAAGGGAGGAGAAGCAAGAAGCAAGGATACCGTGGAAGATATTATTGTAGATGTTTTTTTAATCAATGAGTAAGAATTCGACCATAAAGATACTATACCTGAATGCTCGTACTTTTTGGAAGAAGGTTGGAGATATAACGGCATAAATCATCACAAATGAATACGATTTAATACACGTTGCAGAGACATGGAGACAGCATAGTCAAGACTGGGAGGTATATAATCACTGGTATGAGACAATTTGGAAGGACAGAAAGGATGGTAAGGAAGGTGGTGTAACTCAAACATTGAAGGACAACCTCAGACCGATGCAAACAGATGATTTAGTTTCTATGGAGAATGAGTTTGAATCAATTTGGGAGGAAATTAGAATTTCTAAGAAGAAAATGTCACTGTTTGTCTGAGTCTATCCGACTCCAAATTTTAAGATGACATTGGGGAGGGCAGTGAACAAAGACGTAAATAACAAATGAAAAATTGAATGGCAATTATCATGTGGGAATTTAATCAACATGTTGATCGGTCGAAGCAGCTCAGTCAGGGTAGCCTTGATGGGGATAGTGTTGAGTGTATCTGCGATCGATTCCTTAAATAATGTGTAATCGAACAGGCCAACAAGGGGAGAGGTTAAATTAGATTTAGTGCTGGGTAATGAACTCGACAAGATGTTAGATTTGGCAATAGGTGAGCACTTGGGTGATAGTTACCAAAATTCAGTTATGTTTATTTTAGATTTTCATAGGGATAGGTATACATCGGAGTGCAAGTGCTATTGCTGGGGGAAAGAAAATTGCAATGCGATTAGATAAGATTACGCATTCAGAGGTTGGCAAAGAAACGGCACGGAATGGGCAGAATGGAAATGTGGAGTTTATTCCAGGAGGATTTTCTGTGTGTCTTTGATAAGTATGTACCTGTCAGAGGGGGAGGAAATTGTCAAGCGCAGGAGTCAAGATTACTGAGGAAGTTGAATCTCTTGTTGAGAAGGCTTGTGTTCCCATGAGACGTGAATGCTCAGTTAAGGAGATTGAGAGTTACAAGTTAAATAGGAAAAACCTGAAGAGAGACTCAAGACGAGCCAGGAGGGGACAGAGAATTTGTTGACAGATAGATTCAGGGAAAATCCGAAAGCTTTCCATCGATATGTGAGGGCTAAATGAATGAATAGAATAAAATATGGCCAATGAAGGACAGTCGTGATAAGTAGTGCGTGGAGTCAGAAGCGATGGGGGAAGCGCGAAAGCAATGTCTTTAGTCAGGATTCGCACTGGGAAAACAAAATGTTGTCTAGGATAATACTGAGAAACTGGCTACCAGACGAAATAGGATTGAAGTTCCCAAAGACAAGGCGTCATAAGCTCTGAAAATGTGAACATATCTAAATTCCCCTGGGCCAGATCGTATTTATCCTAGGACTTTCTGGGAAGCTAAGAATCAGATTTATGATTCTTCCACTTTGATATTAATGTTGTTATTGTCCAAAGTTAGAGTACCAGAACACTACAGGATAGTAAAAATTGCTCTCTCATTCAAAAAAGGGAGTAAAGAAAACCCTGGAAATTATAGACCATTGACCCTTCCCTCGGTTGTGGGTAAAGTGTTGGAAAAGTTCCATGAGATAAGATTTGTAATCATCTCGATTGGCATAAATTTATGAGGGCAAGTCAAGCCGGTTTTGTGAATGGGTGGACGACACCTACAAACATTATCGAGCTCTGTGAATTGGTAATTGAACTGCAGGTCAATTTGCTCACTGAATTGGAAAGTTCATTTCCAGACGTTTCGTCACCCTACTCGGTAACAATTTCAGTGGGTCTCCAGGCGAAGCACTGTTCATGATTCCTGCTTTCTCTTGATATGTTTGGTTTTCTTTGGGGTGGTGATGTCATTTCCGATGGTGATGTCACATCCAGTTCTTTTTTTCTCAAGGGGTAGTTGATGGCGTTGAACTCGAAGTGTTTGTTGATGGAGTTCTGGTTGGAATGCCGTGCTTCGATTAAATCTCCTGCATGTAGGTGTTTGGCTTGTCCTCGGATGGATGTGTTGCCTCAGGCGAATGCAATGTTTATTCGAATGCAATATTTGTCAAGTTCTTGCATGACATTTTGGAAATGACATCAGTT
The DNA here is from genome assembly GCF_020745735.1 of Hemiscyllium ocellatum. Lineage (NCBI taxonomy): Eukaryota > Metazoa > Chordata > Chondrichthyes > Orectolobiformes > Hemiscylliidae > Hemiscyllium > Hemiscyllium ocellatum. The sequence continues at coordinate 737,228 of NW_026868150.1, read as the reverse complement.
TTTGCATATGGACAAATAGGCAGAAAACGAGCCACCAGGATACATGAACACCAACTAGCCACAATACGGCGTGACCCTCTCTCACTGGTATCTTTACACACAGATCAGGAAAGACACTACTTTGACTTGGACAACGCATCCATCCGAACACAAGTGAAACAGAGACACACACGATTATTCCGAGAAGCATGGAATTCCAACTAGAAATCCATCAAAATCACATCGATTTAGACTTCATCTACAACTCGCTGAAAAACAGAACAGGAAATTATATCACTACAGGAAATGACATCACCAACCCAAAGAACCGCAAGCATATAAATAGAAAGCAGAATTCATGAACAGTCCGTCACCCGTAGGCACACTGAATATATTAAGCAGGAGGGTAACGAAACGTCCGGAAATTAGCCTTCCAGCTCAGTGAGCAAATCTTCATCTGTGAAGCTAAAACTGAGCTACAACTCTTGTCAAAACTTGCCAGGTCACGAAACAGATGTATGAGGATAAAGCTGTTTATGTAATGCACGTTTGGGTTTCAGTTAGCCGTTTGATAAATTTCGCCACGGCAGGTGACTCACAAGATACTGAGGCATGGGAATGAGGGGGATGTCGTGCTTTGTATCAGAAATTAGCCAGCTGAAAGAAGACAGAGGGTGTTACTTGATGGGAAAACGTCATTCTGGAATTCTGTTGCTTGTGGTGTACTGCAACGATCTGTTTTGGGTTCACTGCTTTTTGTCATTTTTTTGTAAACGAGCTGGATGGGGGCGGAGAAGGATGGTTAGTAAATTTGCGGACGACACTACGTTCGGGAAAGTTGTACACAGTGCTGAAAGATATTGTAGATAACACAGTGACACAGGTATGCAGCAGAGTTGGGCTGAGAGTTGGCAAATGGAATTTAATGCAGAAAAGTGTGAGAAAGAACATGGCATTGAAAATATCACAGAATATAAAGATTGATAGCAGAAGTTTCTAGTAAAATATAAAATGAAAAAGAGAGGCAAAAGTAAACGTTGACCCTCTCGTGGATGAGAAGGGACATTTACTTATGGGATATGCGGAAATAGCAGTGACATTGATCAGGCATTTGCGTCGGTCTTCACAGTGGAGGATATTAATAACATGCCAGTAATTGACAAAGAGATGATGTTTGGTGACGACATGGGAACAGTCATTATAACAAAAGAGGTCGTGTTGGATTGTTGAAGCTAATATTGCAAAAGATGGTTACGTCTCCAGGACTTGATGGAATGCATCGCAGGGTACTAAAAGCAATGGTATGTGCTTGCGGTAATTTTGCAAAATTCGTTGGTCTCTGGGCAGTCCCAGCAGATTGGAAAACACAAATATGGCGTCACTGTTTAAAAAGTGAGGCAGACAAAATATGAGGAATTAGATCAGATTACTTAGAGTATCGAAGCAGGCCCTTTGTCCCAACAAGTCCACACTGACCGCCAAAGTGCAACCCACCCAGACCCATTCTCCAACATAATAGACTAGTTTGTTTAACATCTGTAGTGCATAAATTTCTTCAGTCTTTAATCGAGGAAAAAATAGAGGGGCTTCTCCGTAGAAATTTGACAGATGCAGTCTGGATTAATGAAGAACAGGTCGAATTCGAAAAGATGATCGCCAGTCATCAGATTTAAAGGGCAGAATTCGGAGAAATGAAATGAGAATTGGAATGTTTCACAATTACTGGTTTCACAAAATAGGGGTGCGGTTAATCTCTCTCGTGTCACGAATCCTGATGCATCCATTGCGTCGACTCTCTCAACTGCCAGATCTAAGGACTGAATATGTTGTCCCTGTATCTACCAAAAAGGTAACTGGTGTACCTTCCACATATAATACATTTTCCCTTGATAATAGAATTCGCTTCTTCTTATCAACACCTCAATATCAGGGACCTGAAACATTCGAGTTCCTTTCCAGATACGGAGTTGTTTTTTTCCCATTCCTTGACTGGTGATATGGTAGTTTACTGGCTTGTAAGTCTGCTATCAGTTCGGTTTAACTTTACATTTTTTTTCTTTCTAACTGCAATACTTGGCTGTGCAAAGTCAGGTTCTTACTTCTTTGTTTCCCTGTGCTTTTATTGGTTTCGAAATAAATGCTAATTTTCCATTACAATGGACATCACATTATTTTTACAGGTCGCTGCAACAGCGAGGGCCGAAGTGCCTGCACTGCATTGTAACGTTCTATGTAGTAAGCTACATTTCCTGCTGGTTTCTCATGTCTCTCCTCACTGTGGAAGCTTCCAGTCACATCTTCCAGAGATTTGTCTGCACTTCATTTAATAGAGGCAACTGTATTTCCTGCTCAGAATGTGATCTCTCTGCAATGGAGAGGAAAACAGAGTCGGTGACAAAATTGAGATCACTTACATTCTTTCCAGAATCAACAAAAACTATCCCGATCTTCCAGTCTCCTGTAACTTCAACATTACACTGTTTTCCCACCCTTCAGGCTCTTTGCCCGTATTCCTGATGAAGGACTGTTGCCCGAAACGTCGATTTTACTGCTCCTCGGATGCTGCCTGAACTACTGTACAATTCCAGCCCCACTCTAATCGTGACACTGTGTTCCCAGGCCACTATTCCGGTCTCTGGTTTGCTGCAGTGCTCCTTCAAGGAATAACACAAGCTGGAAGACCTGCAACTCATTTTCTACAGACAGACTATGCAAACTTTAGGTCCCAACATCGAGTTCAATCATTTTGGAACCCGTCCGCCCTCTTCCACATTCTTCACCCAACCTTCCATCCCGACAGTTCCGAAGACAGATCATTGGACTCGAAATGTTAACTTTCCTTTCTCATGAGATATGAACACGAGCTGCTGATTTTGTTCAGACCTTTTGGCTTTACTTCAGGGAACTTTGCTTGTTCGTTGTAATCGCCAGACTGCTGGAAGCTTCTGATTGCAGGATGAGATATTCAGAGGAGATGACAGGAATGGCAAGGGCTGGACCATTCCCATTGTGAAGGTAGACGAGTTGGGTTGGGGGATATTTATCGAAGAGCAGAGAAAGCTCTTTGAGTAACCGATTAACGTGCACATTTTATGAAGAGGATAGATATGTATGACAGGGATCAGCCTGTATTTGGAAGGAATAGAGTGACATAAATGAAATACAGGAGACGAGTTGTTTTGAGGAGAACTTGCAAGAATGCTTTCACCAGTCGAGTGTTGCTTATCTGGAAATCATTATCTGAGCATGTGGTAAAGCTACGTGTCATGAGAACGTTCCAGCAGACTGTAGCCGAACACTTGAAGAGCCAGAGCACACGTGGCTAAGGAACAGGTACTGGAAAGTGTGACCAGGACAGACAGACGCGAGATGGGTGTCCTGAACGCAATGGGTCAAAGACAAATTTGTGTGCTAAAAGGCAGCTGTTGGTGCGGCTCTGTGGCGCAATGGATAGCGCGTTGGACTTCTATGTCATCGCTCAGGTTGTAATTCAAAGGTTGTGGGTTCGAGTCCCATCAGAGTCGAATTTTGGTTTATGGTTTGGAAGGTAGTCAGAGCAGACTCGGCTGCTCATCTGCAAAACCAACAGTATTCGTGCAGAAACTCAACTGTCTCGAAACGGAACATTTTCCTCTCACAAGTTTAAATTTTCGATGTCTATTTATGATAGAGATCAATAAATATCTGTTAGTCAGTAGGCAACACGATGATGTGTATCGGATGGAAAAAGACACAAAATTGTTTTGTCAGCCATGATGATATTGAATCATGGAGCGGGACGAGATCGGTATTAACAATGGGCTCCTTTGCGTCTGTGCCATTTCTGGCCCAATTTTTAAACAATCATAATATGAATTAAACACCACGAAATATTTTGGTCTCACCTCCACATCCCTTCCCTTCCAGCTGGAACAGACAGCTCTTGTTTCAGCTTTAGATCAGACAGCGGAGGGATCTGACAAGTTCTCCTTCAGACTGAGTTTTGCTTCGCATGGGTTTCAAAGCGGACACATGGAGCAAGCAATTGCATGGATTCAGGGGATTCAGGGACAGATTTCCCCTTTGCTGGGCTGGAATTCTGGCCAAGGTAATGAACGTGAAGTTCTGACATTTTGAATCTTACTCTGGATTCTTGCGTCTTCAGCAATTAAATTGAAATTCACGTTGCCCTTGCATAACATTATTCAATCTTCACTGTTTATAAAAATCATGCCAAGTTCTCGTTGGTGCAGTATGCTGATATTGTTGTCGTTGTGTGCAGTATGGGTCGATGTGTCATATGAACATGCCAAAGGAAGTTGGTGAAATTTCAGTGAATTGAATTACCTGACGAAGTGAAGCCGATCGAAGGAAAACCCCAGTCCAGTGGCGACATAACATTTCTGGTGATCAACGCAGGACACCACAGTAAACGTACGCAGCATTCAATAAAGTCGATTTTCGCCACATTTTTCTATGCCACATTTTCACCACATTTCAGGGACATTATTGTGATCTCGAAGCTCTCACATTCTACAGGAAGAACATTGAAATGGCCGACTATCCATTACTAATGTCCTGAATTCACACACACACACACACACGCATATATGCGCATATTTATATATCCACACAGATATAAATGTATGTGCGCATGCATGTATATGCCTGTGCACATATATTTAAAATTGCAAAAGAACTTTGAGTAAAACAGCATTTATTCTAAAAGAAATATGATTTCTTGGAGTTGGGACTGTCCTTGGGAAATGCCTCAGTTACTTAAGAACAGCCATAAATACTCCCTGAGTGAATATCCAACACTCAATAGAGATACAGAGGTGATTTTTGCAAAAAATGACGTGTTTCATACCGCTGAGCCTGCGCTGTGTTAAATTCTGGAAAGGATGTTTAGCTCTTTTCACATTACTGATTTTGCTGCAAGCTCGCACAGGCCATTAAAGCAATCCACAAAATATTAGATTTATCTCATTGGACATTTTGACTGTTATCAGAAAAACTAGAATCGAAACGATAACGAAGTTTTTAAGTATTGCTGTGAAGATTACAGAATTGCAGTAGGAATATTTTTCGTGTCTTGTTAATGGATATTTTTGGGGGAGATGAGTGAGCGGTATACGGACTCACTCCCTTCTCTGTGATTGCAGCCAAATGTTCCAATGCAACACATGAAAGAATAAAGGTGCATTACATTGGCAGGTCAGTTCCCACTCACGATAGTATAGTTTCACTTTGATTATCGCCATCGTCTAAAGTATTAGCTGAGTTGGGAGATCATGATTCTGAGGGTATGCTGAGACATTGCGAGAATTAATCCCACACTGTTGGCTTCACTTTATATCATAAACCAGTTATGCAGCAGACTAAGCTGACTGGCTTCCCTTTCATGCTCAGTTTTTTTTTTACAATTTATAGAAGTTCACGTGGAACAAGCTGCTGAACATTTCCTCACAATCAGCACATTCAGTACTTGGTCGTACTCAGTTGCAGGTGTTATGAAGTTTCTTTCCAATTAACTTTAACCAATTACAGAGTGTGCACGTAACGCGTACCCATCATGGCCGCACAGACTCCCTGTCACGGTGAAATTCATTCCTTGCATGTCTGCACGCGTCTTCACAAATATATTAGGATCAGCTTCTTAATAATCTTTCCAGCAAAAAAGTAATCATTTTCGAATTCAAATGCTGTAGAACGAAAAGCATAACTTTCCAAACTTCTCTTTATCATTCATCGCTGGTTTTGAAGTTCTAAAGTCTTGATATAGATCCATCCGAATGAAGGAATTTCCCTCCTGTTTAATCTCACAAAATTCTCATCGCCTGGAAACCTTCCATACGGACACAACTCAGTTTTACCTGGTGTCACGCCACATGATCTCTTCGTTTTTTCCACCAACCCATGAAACCTCGCCTTGTCTTTTCAAATGGCATTACCCCTCACTACATCGATGGCTTCCTTTCCTTTTTTTGTTTCCAAGTAAACGCTGTCCATTCTTCCTGACGTCTTTTCATTCCAGTCATCGCCATCCATGTCTTTTATTATCTCTTTATATCCCTGTATAGTCCATGTTGGGAAAGGATGCTGGGTCCAATGCAACACATTAAAACCCGGTCTAATGCTGAAAACTGCCATTACCAATGTAGGGAAAATAGGAGCTAGTTCAGGCAAAAGGGAATCCGTTGGTTGTCGCGTAATGGATCAATCCCTGACTGGGAAGTGACTGTTTTCCCTCACTTTTCTCTCTGGTCTGAACATTTGCTAAAGCAACACACTAAGGAAACATAGAATGTCTACAGTTCAGAAACTGGATATTCAATGCAACCAATGCACACCAATCCTCCAGGGATTAACCCTCACAGAACAATTCCTTACCCTTTTTCTCTTCATTTGCGCCTGAAGTAGGCACCTTACTGACAGTCAAACCAGTTGTAGGCAAATCATATCTCTGTTGCTGTGAGGCAGCAGTGATAACCAGTGAGCCACCTTATGGCCCTGTACAATATTGCAAGGCACATGCGGACTTTGTTGTTGCCCTTACCAGGAACAATAAATTCTGATTCCCTGACCAAGAAATGAACCCAAACCACAGCGGTGAAAATGTTGCATCGGAACCACTGGTCGACCAGGAAGGACGGCATGTGCAATTGTGTCTTATCTTAACAGCATAGCTTTCTTTTCCTGTGATGAGACATTTCTATCGACAAAGAATGTTCGTGACACCGTGCTTTTACAGCACAGAATAATACATCATGTCAGTACCAGTAATAACCACTACTTGGCCCACAGCCACAGTAATGGGCGGCACGTTGGCACTGCGGTTAGCACTGTTGCCTCACAGCGCCCGAGACCCGCGGTCAATTCCCGAGTCAGGCGACAGACTGTGTGGAGTTTTCACGTTCTCCCCGTGTCTGCGTCGGTTTCCTCTGGGTGCTCCGGTTTCCTCCCACAGTCCAAAGATGAGCGGGACAGGTGAATTGACCAAGCTAAATTGCCCTTAGTGTTAGGTAAGGGGTAAATGTAGGGGTATGGGTGGGTTGCACTTCGGTGGGTCGGTGTGGACTTGTTGGGCCGAAGGGCCTGTTTCCACACTGTAAGTAATCTAATCTAGCCTGACGTCTGAAGTGCTCATCTCAATGAGACTTTTAATGCATAGGTTTAATTTCAAATGAACCAGCGACAGAGATTAAAGTCAGATACCGTCACATTTGTTCATGACCTGGGGGAGAACTGAACCTCATTTTGACCCCATAGATGGAACTATACAGACACACCTTTTGAGAGTGACAAAGGCCTCAGGACATCCCAACTAACATAAAATGAGGAATTGAACCGTTTGGCTTCTTCTTTCTTCATTACTAGATTTAAAACCCGATTCTGTTGACATAAGCAGAGGGGTAAACTGACAGGAGGCTGTCTTTCGAAGACTGCCCCAATCGTGAATATTTGGTATCTGCAAACCGTTGATGTCTCCTCCTGTGAGGCCGACTGGCTAGCTGTGCTCTTGCAGCCTCTGACCGGTTTAATTTGGATTCCAGCGCATTCCTGTCTCTACATAAGGAACAGAAGCACACAGCCGCATCCCTGTAAGTTTTCGTCCCCCGCTGTTTCACCGTTAGTTTACTGCTTCTAATGAGTCACGTTTTTCTTTCTGTCAAACGAAGGTATGTCCCCTCGAGAGGGCGGACCAGATTCAGAGAGTTGGATTTGGGATCTGGGTGGGTGAGGGTGGTTTGGAAACTGATCTATTCAATGTTTATGCCTTGTGTTTGTAGGCTCCCGAGACAGAAGATGAAGTGTTCATGGTGACAACCTGGTAAATCTCTTCCCAACCCTCTCCAGCTTAATAATATCCCTACTGTAACATTACGACTATAATTGCACACAATACGACAGAAGAGGCTTTATCAATGTCCTGCACAACCTCAGCATGATTTCTCAGCTTCTAATCTCAAAGGTCTGAGCAATGAAGTAACCTTAAACACTCTGCATCACAAACTTCAAAGAATTATACCTGCACCCCGGGTCCCTCTTTTCTACATAACTACCAAAGCCCAGCATTGATTGTACAAGCCCTCCCCTTGTTTGATTTATCAAAATGCAACACCTCTCATGTATCCAAGTTAAACTCAATCTGCCACACATCAGCCCAGTGTGTGATATTACTACCCCCTCTACATTCCCCCTTCGGATTAAAATGACATTCCCCTCTCCAGTAGGTCCACAAACAACAGCCTTGACGTTCCCAAAGATGCAGAGCTTGGTTTATCTTATGCAGGCGGAGGGAGGAGTGGGTAAGGAGAAGCTGGATAGTGAACAACTTCCTTGAATGACTTCATGATTTTAGGAACAGGAAAGCCAGATGTTAGATATTTGAAATATTGACCGGTGTTTTGGGCCCAGACTTGTGCTCTTTCCTCCTCTCTGGTGTTCAGTATTGATATCTACTCCAGAGCCTTCATAGTGCAGAGTGTCTCTGCAGGATTTAATTCCCTGATATAGCAGACGACTGGTAAGAGCCATTTAAACCGGCAACCATAGCCAAGCAATTAAAGATGTTCATACATTATCTCAATGGCACAGCGAATGCACTCAACATCCTATAGTTGAGGCTAGTAACTTGTACGTTTTTTCAGTGAGGAATATATAATTTGGTAATATTAACCAGAATTTAATAAATTCACATTAAATTAAAATAAGACCCAACGTCTAGGCATGGTTTAGGCCTTGTGTAGTGGGTGGTGCCCACGTTTCTGAGCGGGAACTCTGGATTGGATTCCAGTCAATGACTGTCTGTTAATGCCCCTATCTCTGGAGACAGTGGAGGTTCAACAGGCTGATGAACAAACAAACAGGACCATCATATTGCAGCATTAGGAGCTAATGCTGAATGATGGTAGTGTCCCTATCACTGGCCGAAACTTCCAGTTTCAAATCCCACAGAGCTGTTTTGTAATATGTCTGAACAAGTTGATTAAACATTTTTGGAATCGTGCCATGATGGAAAAGGAAGAGGTACGACTACTGAATTTGAGAATTTAGACCGAGAATGACTGAAAGCACAGCCAATCATCTTGATTGGAGTCACATTTACACTTTCTAGAGGTTTATGAAATTATGAAGGGCATGATAGGGTGAGTGGTCAAGGTTTCCTCCCCCCATGGTAGGAGAGTCTAAAGCTAAAACATATATGTTTCAGGTGGAAAGAGAAATATTTGAAAGACAATGAAGAACAACTTTTTTTCCCTGCAGAGTGTGGTGCTCCTATAGAATAAGATGCCAGAGAAACTGGTGGTGGCTGGAACAATTACAGCATTTAAAAGGCAACTGGGCGGCTTTATGATTAGTGGGATATGGGCCAAATGCTGGCAAATGGGAGTGGATTGATTTAGAAAAATCGGATGGCATGAACGAGTTGAAGGGTCTGTTTCCCTGTTATTCGTCTCTATGAATCATTGATTTAATTAATGAAGGTCTCTTTGTAACCGTCAGTTGTTCACCATTATACAAACACTGTCCACTGTTCACTCAAACTTGATGTCATGGCAAATTTGCGAAATATACCTTCTATAACTCTCATCTAAATCATATATATAAATGACAAACAAAAGTGGACCCAACAATTTTGCCTCTGGATCATCGATGTCCACAGGCTTCCAGTTCAAACAACATCCATCCACCACCCCCTGTCTCCTGCCATTAATCGGATATACACAGAAACATACACACAAACAGAGACACCGATGCAACCATGTCTTTAAGACAAATGTTAGATTAAAACTACGATCAAGAGTTACAGTGAGAAGGCAGGAGAATTGTGTTGAGAACACACCAAACAGGATGAAAGAGCAAAGTAGACCTGCTGGGCCAAATGACCTAATTCCAATTTCTGTGGTCTTAAGGTGTCAGGATTATTTTCAAAGGGTGCAGTAGAAGCTAAGTTTGATAAATACTTGACTGAACAGTCAATGGGACTGTGGGATGCGTTTGAGGGGCTGAATGGTATACGCTTGTTCCTATTTGCTGTGCCCTTGTTTCTGAAAAGAACCGGTGACTTGCTGTGAGGTTAAAAGGGGTCTCCCATTTCCATTTGAGATAACGTTGCTCTTTTCTCCTTTGGATTTTGCGATCGATGGCGTTCTCATCCCCGGGAACAGTGAAGACTGGGTCATTGAGGATAATCAAGGCTGACCTTTACTGACCTTTGATGGACATGGAACAGACAGGAAAGGGGTATTCAGCTACATTCAGACCAACCAAGATGTTTCTAAACTGAGCAGCAAGTTGAAGGGGGCGAATGGCCAACTGCTGCTCATACCTCGCCCGATGTTCTGTCAATTCACGCCTCGAGGCTGTTACAGAGGGAGAGAAAGATCCCATTCAGTCAGTCAGCATCGTGACAATACAGCAGGGGGAGGCCATAATGCACCTCCACGGGGTTAGACAGGAATACAATGAAGTATTCAAGTCATTTCAGTAAATTGCACAGTACAGGAGGACACCATATAACCCATCGCAGGATGTTACGCAGGAGCAGGGGCGCCTTGGGTAGCGTCAGGAAATACAGAAAAGAGATCATAACTCATTTTGTGTTTGGAAAGCTGTACCGAGTGGAATACTTCAGGGATCTGTGTGAGGTCATCAACAAATTACAATCCATTTCAATGAATTGGATGAAGGAGATGGAGCTCAGTTTGCTCATACATCAGGATAGTCAATCAATATGATGTCAAATGGACTCAGAGCGTCTCAAATGAGATACAGACAGGGGAGGGCAGAGCATCTGCAATGGGATAGAGACGGGAAGGGCAGCGCGTTTGCATTGGGATACAGACATGGGGGAAGGCATAGCATCTGCAATGGGATACAGACATGTCAAAAGGCATAGCGTCTGCAGAGGAATACCGACGGGGAGGCAGAGCGTCCGCAATATAATACAGACAGGTGCAGGCAAAGCGTCTACAATGAGATACAGACAGGGGAGGGGCAGATCGTCTGCAATGGGACACAGACGGGGGAGGGCAGATCATCTGCAATAGGATGCAGACGGGAGGCAGAGCATCTGCAATGGGATACAGACAGGGGAGGCAGAGCGTCTACAATGAGGTACAGATAGGGAGGGGCAGAGCGTCTGCAATGGGACACAGATGGGGGAGGGCAGAGCGTCTGCAATGGGATGCAGAATGGAGGGAGAGCGTCTGCAATGGGATACAGACAGTGGAAAGAAGACCGTTTGCAATGGGATACAGACGGGGGCAGAGTAGGGCACCTGCAGTGGAATACAGACGGCGGAGGCAGAGCATCTTCAATGGGATACAGACGGGGAGGGCATGACATCTGTATTGGGATACATTCAGGGTGAGGGAAAGCGTATGCAAATGGATACAGACGGGAAGGCAGAGCGTCTCCAACGTGATAGAGACGGGGGAGGGGCAGATCGTCTGCAATGGGACACAGACGTGGGAGGGCAGATCATCTGCAATGGGACACAGACAGGGGGAGGGCAGAGCGTCTGCAATAGGATACAGACGGGGTGGCAGTGTGTCTGCAATAGGATACAGAAAGAGGAGGCAGAGCATCTGCAATGGGTTATGACGGGGATGGCATAACATCTGTATTGGGAATACAGACAGGGTGAGGGAAAGCGTCTGCAAATGGAAACAGACGGGGAGGCAGATCGTCTGCAATGGGATGCAGACGGGGGAAGACAGAGCGTCTGCAGTGGGATACAGAGAAGGGGTGGACTGAGCGTCTGCAATGGGATAAAGACAGGGGGAGGCAGAGTGTCTGTAATGGGATACAGAGAGGGGGAGGGCAGAGTGTCTGCAAAGGGATACAGAGAGGGGGAGGGCAGAGTGTCTGCAAAGGGATACAGAGAGGGGGAGGGCAGAGCGTCTGCAATGGGATACAGACAGGGGGAGGGTAGACTGTCTGCAATAGGATGCAGATGAGAGGCAGAGTGTCTGCAATGGGATATAGACAAGGGGAGGCAGAGCATCTAAAATGACATACAGACGGGGAGGGGAAGAGCGTTTGCAATGGGATACAGAGAGGGGGAGGGCAGAGTGTCTGCAATGGGATGCAGGCGGGAGGCAGACCGTCTGTAATGTGTTACAGACAGGAGCAGGGTAGGGCGCCTGCAGTGGAATACAGACAGGGTATGCAGAGCGTCTGCAATGGGGTACAGACGGGGAGGACAGAACATCTGTAATGGGATACAGACAGAGTGAGGGAAAGCGTATGAAAATGGATACAGACGGGGAGGGCAGAACATTTGCAATGGGATACATACAGGGGGAGGGGCAGAGTATCATGCAATGGCATGCAGACAGAGGACGGTTTTGAGCAAACCTTCAGCAGAAAAAACCCAGCACAATATATATGTGATGGGAATTTTCTGTTTTGGGGAAAAGGCAAAACATCAGAAATTTATTTAAATGCAAGGAGAATGCATAACTCAGTGGGACAGAGAGATTTGTGTGTCTTAGTACATGAATCACATTAAATTACTCTGAAGATGCAGCTAGTGATGTGGAAAAAATGGATTTTTTTCTGATTCGTGCAAGGGAAAAAGGGTAAAAGACAATACCACGACAATGGTAATATCCGATTTACTTCCACTCCTCCGTGCTAGTGAGGGTAAGAACAGGAGGACATGGCAGCTGAACGCGTGGCTAAATAATTGGTTCAGGAGGTAGGGTTTCAGAGTTTTAGTTCAGGCGGATCTTTTGTGGGGAAGACATGACCTTTTCAGAAAGGAGGGTTGTATCTGAATTGGAAGGGGACTAATATCCTGGCAGGCAGGTTTGCGAGTCCTACAAGGGAGTGTTTCAACTAGATTGGTTGGTGTGGGGGATGGCGTGGGATCCTCAACAGCAGGGTTGCAAGTGCGAGGCTGGAACGAGATACCATAATCACAAACCGTAAAGTGCAGAGATAGATTAGGCAGGAACACGACAGGGAAGAAGGAATGCCTGTTGGATTAAATTGTATCTGTTTCAATGTAAGATGTTTGACAGGTGAGGCTGATGATCTCAGTGCGTGGACAAGTACGTGTGACTGGGATATTATACCCATTACAGAAACATGGCTAAGGGAGGGACAGGACTGGCAGCTTAATGTACCAGGGTTCAGGCGCTTTAAGCGAGACAGAGATGGTGGAAGGAGGTGTGGGGGGTTTCATTTTTGATTAAGGTGAGTATCACAGTCGTAATCAGAAATAAAATCACTGAAGGAATATCCAGTGAGCATTTGTGTGAAAAAGATTTGGGTGAATCCAAAAAGGTTATTTTAGTATATTAAAGAAAAAAAAAAGAATAACTAAATGAGAATATGATCCCTCAATGTACAAAGTGGACATGCATGTCTAGAACCATAGGAGATGTGTGAAATTCTCAATGAATATTTCTCCTGTGTGTTTATCTGGGAGAAATACATGAAGACTTGGGAGCTTAACAAAGGTCGTTGTATTATCTTGGAGTGAGTCAATATCACATGAGAGGACATGTTGGATGCATTAGAATGTATGAAGGTGGATAAATCTCCACAGATCTAAACAGATGCTTCCAAGAACACTGCAAGAGGTTACAGAAGAAACTGCGGGGACCCTGGTTGATATTTTTGCACCATCGTTAGCCACTGGATATGATCCAGAATACTGGAGAGTAGCAAATGTTGTGACATAATTCAAGAAGGGAAGCAAAGAAAAATCTGGAAACAATAGACCAGAAAGCCTAACATCGGTGGTAGGTAGGTTACTTGAGAAGACTCCGAAGCGTAAGATATCCATGCATTTGGAAAGACAGCGTTTGATTAGAAATAGTTTTTTTTTCAGATTATCTACAGTTGTGAAACAGGCCACTTGGCCCAAGAAGACCACACCAACCCTCCAAACAGTAACTCACCAAGTCCCATTCCCTTACCCTATATTTACCCCTGACTAATGCACATAACACTATGGGTAACTTAGCATGGCTAATTCACGTGACTTGTGCATCTTTGGATTGTGGGAGGAAAATGGAACACCCAGAGGAAACACACAGAAACACAGGGAGAATGTGCAAACTCCACACAGAGAGTCACAGACATCTGGAATCAAGCCCGGATCCATGGCACTATCAGGCAGCAGTACTAGCCACTGAACCACGATGCCACCTTTGCTTTTTGTCAACATAGTTCAATGACACAAGTACAAAATCTCTTCTGCCCTTCACCCATGATACAAGTTCCAATACCACATAGCGTGGTATTTGTTCTCCACTAAAAATGTCATCTTTTTAATACTTATTATTGTTTGTTATTATTTATTTAAATAATCATTATTAATAGCTGTTTTTAGACTGGAAAGATTGCATGGCTTTGTGAGTGGGAGATCATGCCTCACAAATTTGTTTGAGTTCAATGATGAAGTGTCCAAGAATGTCGATGAGGGCAAGGCAGTAGACATAGTCTTTATGGTTTCCATTAAGGCCTTTGACACAGTTACCCTTGATAGGCTGGTCTGGAAAGTTAGAATCGCATGGAATCCAGAACGAGTGGCAAATTGGAAACACAATTTGCTAGATGGTAGTTAGCAGAGGGTAATTCTGGAAGGATTCTCTCGGACTGGAGGCCTGTGACACATGAAGTGCCTCAGAGGTCAACATGAAGGACCCATTGTTGATTATTATCTATATCATTGATATTCTTGAGAATGTACAAGGCATGACGAATAAATTTGAAGATGACATTAAAATAGGTGGTATCGTGGGCACTGAAGATGATTATCTGAAATTGCAGCAGGACCTTGATCAAACTGGAGAAGTGGGCTGAAGAATATGTTTGCAAAGTCAGATCAAGGTAGGCGTTTCATGGTGTATGGTCGGGCCTTAAGGAGTGTAGATGATCAGAGGGACCATGGAGTTCAGTTTCACCGTTTCTGGATACCAAAGTCAGACAAACAGTCATTGAGCAATTTAGCATGGAAACAGACCCATTGATCCAACCACTTCATGGAATCACAGGTAGACATGGCTTTTGCCACACTAGTAGTCATCGTTCAGGACATGGAGGGGAGAAGATGGGAACCTATGTTGCAGTTATACATGATGTTGGTGACGCTGAACTTGTAGTGTTGTGTTCATTTTTGGTCACATTGCGATCAGAAGGATGTTTCTAAACTGGAATGTGTGCAGACGGAATTTACAAAGATGTTGCCAGGACTCGACAGTATGATATATAGGGAGAGGTTGGACAAGCGAGGGCAGTTTTCTTTCGAACGTAGGAGACTGAGGGGCATCTTACAGAAGTGTACAAGATTATGAGAGGCATGCATAAGGTGAATTGACTTTGCCTTTTTTCCCCCAGAATTGGGGAATTGTGGACGAGGGAGCATCAGTTTAAGGTGAGAGGGGAAAGAACAAAAGGAAAACTGATGGAAACATTTTTACACAGAGAATGGTACACAAACGGAATGAGCTGCCAGCGGAAGTGGTTTAAACATTGATAAAAACAATATTTAAACGGCATTTGGACAAGTACATGGACAGGAAAGGACAAGTGGGCTATTGGCCAAGTGCTGGGAAATGGGGTAAGTGTGGGTGGACATTTGGGTCAGCGTGGACCAGTTTGGGCCAAAGGGCCTCTCTCTATGCTGTAGAACTTGATGTCTCTATATATAGTACAGCCTTTGGGCCAAACTGTCACATTTCCTTTTGCCAAGAGTTCGAAGACTATTTGGACAAAGTTCTGTCAAGATAAAGCTGCAGATATTTTGCTTTTCAGTTTGTTATCAATTGTGTGTGTGTGTGTGTGTGTGTGTGTGTGTGTGTGTGTGTGTGTGTGTGTGTGTGTGTGTGTGTGTGTGTGTGTGTGTGTTCCACTGTAAATATTTGCAATATTCTCTCGTCATTTCTCTTTCCATCATAGTTTGAGTAACTTTTTTTTGGTCATAAACGTGTTGTTTTAGCAGATTAAAGAAACCTGCCTAACTTGTTCCTAACACTGACCCTGACACTCTCTGAGAGCTATATCATTGGCCATATCACCAACCTAGTTATAATTTTTTTTGTGGTTAGTGGAGGAGTGGGACTAGAAAAGGGAACAGAGATCCAACAACACAGGAAATTATCAACTCGGTCAGCCTAATGTCAGTGCAGAGGAGTTTGTTGGAGGGAATTCTGAGGGATAGTACTTACATCCATTTAGAAAGATAAGGACTGATTGGGGATAGTCAACATGGGTTTGTGTGATGGAAATCATGTCCCATTAATGTGATTGAGTACTTTGAAGAGGTGACAAAGAAGCTTGAATAATTCGCTGTTGTATCCATTGTTTTCACAGATTTATGCAAGACATTTAATAAGGTTTCCTATCGTAAATCAAAAAAGTGGTGCAGTGGACAGTGAACAAGATTATTTCAGAGTACAATAGCACCGTTGACCATGAAAGGACACAGACTGGCAGATAATTTAGATTTTTGTGAGGTTTTGCATTTTGTTAAGTTAAGCAAGGTCATTCCCTGGGGTACGTTACTGAATGAGACCTACGGGTGCAGGTTCCCAGTTCCGTGAAAGTGGAGTTGCAGATAGACATGGTGGTGAAGAACGTAGTTGGCATGCTTGCCTGAATCGCCCAAAATATTGAGTATAGGAGTTGGGGTGACATTTTGCACTTGTACAGGATGCTTCGAGGCCACTTTAAGAATACAGCGTACAATTTGGTTGGCTATGCTAAAGGTTGGATGTTGTTAAGCTTAAATGGTACATCTCCAATTGTAAAGTTAGAGGTGAGGGAGGGAGATGATGCTTTCTCTTCACAAGCTACATGATTATATTGTGTTTTGGCAGGGTAGGAATTTCTGGGCACTTGATGCCATCTGTGTCTGATCAGTAGGCCTGCTGCACTCTTTCGGTTTATGCAATTATATTTAACTTTATCATATATCTGACCATCATTTAATGTCTGAGGTGGGATTAAGCATTTTTGAGAGGCGACTACAATGCCATAGATGGTGTAGATACAGTCCATTCCTTGTGGCCCTTGCAGCCACGGCCTAATCCTGTGGAGTGATGGTTAAACTCTCCCAGAACCAGGATTATTAGTTTAACCTTTCGCCTGTTACTGCTGGAGTCTCAGCAGGGTTGGAAGGCAGTGAATCTCTCTGTGCTGCTACACTCTCTCTCTCTCTGAGATTTCTCTCAGAATTGTTTTTTGATGATCTTTCGTCATGGAATGGAGAACTGCATGTGCGACAATTTGTTTCCTGAACTTGTTTTCGACACGTGAATGTTTCTAGGATGTTACTACATTAGAACAGTTACTGTTAGTTGAATA
The DNA here is from genome assembly GCF_020745735.1 of Hemiscyllium ocellatum. NCBI lineage: Eukaryota > Metazoa > Chordata > Chondrichthyes > Orectolobiformes > Hemiscylliidae > Hemiscyllium > Hemiscyllium ocellatum. Next base: position 719,939 of record NW_026868150.1, on the reverse strand, counting down.
ACTTATTATTCTGTTAAGTTTTTCAAAAGAATTAAGTTATTCCAAGATCCTCTTGTTTTCGTTATGTTTTGTCCACTGTGTTTGAATAGATTGTGTTTTGCTTAATGCCGAATATTTTGACCAATCGAATTGTATCTGAAACACAGCAACTCACATTTACCTTTAAAATAAGAAAGCGCTAGGGTCGAGACTAGCTTCTCCATGTACTTTGAGGGGATCTACTCTGCTCCATAACAGAGGGACAGATATTCATGTTTTACTTGGGTAATTAATTAATGGACAACATGTTGCAAAAATATCGAGTTTGGCAGCAGAATGGGCCGAGCTGGAGGAGTAACAGTTAAGTCAGGAGTTATATCGGATACTCATTCCTCCTCACAGCTCCAGCCCGGACACATGTAAGGCAAGATGAGATATCTGTTCATCACGAAACACTGCGTAGACAAGTGTACTGCTAGTGTACTGCCAACAATCCATCCAGGATCGAAGAGTGTACAGAGCGTACAAATTGAGCACTGGTGCCATTGTTAAATGGCCAACGGGCACACAGTTGAGTTTTCTCAGTTCAGAGCTGCCCTGCATAATTTACACTGAGCATGGCAGATAAGGGACAATTATACCACGGTTTGTCGACAGGGACACGGTGGATCGGCTGGTACAGAAGAGAAACATTCTCTTCCCAGAGGAACCGCACAACCAGGCCCAGCGAACTTGGTCTGAGCTCACCACCCAGCTCAGTGCAGTATCTGCAGTCTGAAGAAATATCCAGCAACACTGGATAAGCCTCAGTAACATTCCCCAAACTGTCAGGATGAAGGTCACCTAATTCCCTCTGCTCCCACAGACTCACTGTATCTCTGTTATAGCACCAACCCCCGAACAAGGCTCATGCTCCACCACTCTGACTACAGCATGCAGCACCTACTCCCTCCCTCGCCTATTCAATACCCCGACATGGTTATCAATTCTTCTGGAAAATGCAGTAACTAAAATGCTCAGGTTCAGGCAAATGTTTGTCCCCCAGTTTGTAACACATCAGTAGAGGGAGATGATTTGTTTTAAATCACTCAAGATGAAAGTATATCATGAGACGACATTCGGCCTCTCAAATATACTGCACCATTCACACAAAGGAAGCACATAAACAGTTGAAGACTCACCCCTTTCTTGAAGACGGACGCCACATTAGAAGTTCTCCAGTTTCGCTGGAACTCTCCTGTAATCCAGAGAGTTATGGAATATTTTTGCTCAGTGCCACCAGTCACTCTGTAACCACTTCTTCTAAAACCAGCTGTGAATTACTGCTGACCTTTCTACCCTTATTCTTACCTGTTTGTTAAAAAACGTTCCTTTTGTGAAAGACTGTTCAAGAACTTTCATCCGACTACAGTTTTATTTATATTATTGAATTACATTGTGATTTCCCCTGTGAGGAACGATGTAAAATTTACATTCTCTGCCTGTTACCTGAAACCAGTTCCCAGTTATATCCTCCAGGTGTCCCACATATACTTTCCTGCCTTTCTTCCAAAGGTCACACGCACATCATGAACGTTTTATAATTGACATGGAAAAGCTCTTGCGAATAATTTTATTTTTTCATATTTCTTGCCAGTTTTGGAATATTTTTCTTTATATTTTACTTTATCCAACCTGTTTCTGATTCCAAAAATAAACTTCCTAAATGTGGCCAATGCTAGAGCTCACGAACCTGAATTCTTTAGTTTGTGATTGATTAGTTATCCTTCAAGCCTTTGTGCATCATTCGGGGGGCGGGGGGAGCGGGGGGTTCATCTTCACATCGTCATTTCATCTTCCTTTTGACCAGAGTCAATCATTGATGAGCGTTGTGATGTATCTGCTTAAATGTCTCCCCCACACATCTAATGACCTTTACATGAGTCTATTTTCACACCCCGTTTTAGATCAGATATAATACAGAAATCTGCAATTGAAATGTCTGGCTCTTTTAAATCATTCAGGGGGAACCTCTGTATGCAGGTGAACACATGATCAGTTGAAAGTGACTTCATTCTCCTAGTTTCTCTGGCTCTGCCTTTAATATGTTCGATGATGGCACATTCCAGTGGGAAATTTCCTACATGAACAGCTTTTCTCTCAGAAAAGAAATCCCCTAACTCCGGTGGACAGAGCCTTCAGCTGTGACTGCCGAATCTCTCTCACTTCTGCTCTCCCTCTGTCTCCTCCTTCCCAGTACAATGATAGACTTCCCCTTGCCCTCACTTCTCACTGCACTAGAATCCATATTCACAGAATCATCATCCGCTGCTTCCACCATCTCCAACAGGACAGCACCATCAAACACATCTTCCCCTCCCGTGCACTGTCAGCATTGCACACGGACTATCCCCTCTGTGACAGCCTCTGTCACCCCAAACATTTTCCCACTCCCCCATGGCATCTTCCCATGCAAATGCAGAAGCTGCAACACTTGCCCATTCCCCTCTTCCCTCCTCACTGTCTATGGCCCCAATCATACGTTCGAGGAGAAGCAACATTTCACTGTCCACTTTCAATCCAGTCTTCTGTCATTGCTGCTCACAATTCAGTCTTTTTCTCACTGGGGAGACCAGAGACTGCTTTGAGGAACATTTCCACTCTGTCTGTAGGAATGACCCAGACCTTCTGATTGCTCCCCATTTCAATTAATACCTTGCCCTCAAGCTAATGAGATTTCTTTGAAGAGGTAACAAGCAGGTCAGGTCAAAGAGAGCCAATGGGAGTTTCTAAATGGACTTCCAGAAGGCCTCTGATGAAGTGCGGCACAGGAGGCTGCTCAGTAAAATAAGGGCACATGGTGTTAGAGGCCAGTTATTAACATGGATAAAAGGTTGGCTGTCTGGCAGAAGGCAGGGTGGGGATAAAATAGTCATCTGGATGGCAGCCGGTGACTAGTAGTTTTTCACAAGGGTCAGTGCTGGGACCACAATATTACACCTTATAGGTTAATGATTTGGACGGCAGAACTGAGAGCATTCTGGCTACGTTTGCAGATAATGCAAAGAAAGGTGGATGGGCATGTAGTATTGAGGAGGCAGGGAGCATACAGAATTGTTTAGACAGTATAGGAGAGAGAGAAAAGGAGTAGCAGATGGAATATAATGTGGGAGAGTGTGAGGTCATGTACTTTGGTATGAAGAATACAGGCATGGACTATTTACTAAATGGGAAGAAAATTCAGAAATCTGAAGTTCAAAGGGACTTGGGATCCCAAGTCCAGGATTCGCCAAAGATAAACTTGCAGGTTGAGTCATTAGTTAGGAATGCTAATACGATGTTTTCATTCATCTCGAGAGGACTACAATGTATAGATGGGGATTTTTAGCCTTTCTAAGGCTATGGTCAGACCACATGTCTAGGATTTACACTTCCTGATGATTGTCTTGCACTTTGGATGCTGCCCGGCCAGCTGTGCTTTTCCAGCAACACACACCCAACTCTATGAGTATCGACATGTGGGTGCAGGTCTGACAGTCTCTATTGTTCTTAAAATGACACAATCTATCCCTCAGCTGACCTCCCCACCCTACTGCAGCGACAGTGGCAGAGTGTGATAACCCTCAAGTATTCAGTCTGGGAGGGGGAGAGGGAGGGAAGCAGCTCACAAAACCAACCAAACTGACAGCACCATCAAGACACACAACTTAACTCCCCTACACCTCAGACCGGCCCCTACCACCATCCCCCTTCCTCGCACACACGCACAATGCTGGTAGATGGACCTTACAAATATGCTTGGGCCTGTCAGAATGGAAATGCTCAACTCCGAGTGAAACATTTTGAAAGGAGATGAGAAGAATGTAATTCTCCTTCTGTGTCTTCCAATACTTAAACATTAAGTGAGAAACTAATGGAAAGTCCTGATAAAGGCCTAGCAGTGGTTGTAATATCGCTTAGTATTGACGAAACTGGTCTGTGTATCCAAATATATTATTTGAAAAACCAAACAGCCACACAATTTCAGAGATCAACAGTAAAGGATTTGTGCTCTTCTCAGAGAGTTAAAACAAACTCTGCCACTGATGCAGTGGCGTGGGGAGACTAGCAGAGGGTAGTATTGTATGAATCTGTTCATAAAACTCAGTCGTTCTCACTGCTGCCTCACAGCGCGAGGCATTCGGGTTCAATTTCACCCTCGGGAACTGGCTGTATGGAGTTTGCACATTCTCCCTGCGTCTACGTGAGTTTCCTCTGGGTGCTTCGGTTTCCACCACAGTCCAAAGATGTACAGGTTAGGTGAATTGGCCAAACTAAATTGCCCATAGTGACTGGGAATGTGGATATTAGGGGCTTTAATCATGATGAAACGTAGGATAGTAGGGCAACGGGTCTGGGTGTGGTACTCTTCGAAGGGTCAGTAAGGATGTGTTGGGCCGAAGGGCCTGTTTCCACACTGTCGGGATACTATGAACTCTATGAACAACAAGGACAGATAGAGAGAGAGCAGGAAGGAGACTGATTCCAATTTCAATGTATTTTCTTCAAAAACAACATTGCAGAAAAATGTAGACAATGGTGGACACGAACTTAGATTCTGATACGAACACACATAACACATGCACACAGAGATACGCACGTGGACATGGACAGTTACACACAAACACATGGGCACACACCCCACGGACAGGCACAGACAAATTCTTTAATACAGAGAAGTATAAGTTTTATTAATAAGCAAGTAATGGTCAGTCGGAGAAGGCAGGAGAATGGAGTTGAGAAATATATCAGCGGTGATCAAATGCCATGACAGATTAGATGGGCTGAATGGCCGAACTCTGCTTCAGTGTCTCGTGCTGATATGATCTTGTGGTGCCTGGGATTGTCTTCCCATAATTTCAGTGGAGATTCAAATTGGTAAGTATGTGATTTTGAGAGTTGATGGGAATATGGACACGTTTCAGGGACTGAATGGTCAATATCTGTTCCTAATTATCATCCCTTTTTATCTCAAAACAGTAGCGACTTGTTTGAGGGTAACACATTTTGAGACTAAGGACCTTCCCATTTCAAATTGAGACAGGGATGTTCCTTTCTCTTTAAGATTCTGTGATCTCGGTTTTTTTCATGCCGAAGTAGCAGTGAAGACTGGGTTACTGAAAACACTCAAGGTTGATTATCATAGATCTTTGATGAGCAAGAGAATCTATGTTTATTGGAAACAGAGAGGAAAGGAGTGTTTAATTACAATCACATCAACAATAGACATTCCGAATGGTGCAGCAGGAACGACGGGCTGAATGGCCAGCTGATGCTCCTGCCTCATGTGTTGTTCTCTCATGCACTCAGTAATATTACAGAGAAAAAAGAATATCCCATTCCGCCAGTAGCATCGTTATAATGAGACCGGAGGAAACCATTCTGTCCTCTAAGGATTTATGCAGGAAGAGATTGATGTCATTCAGCCTGCTTAGTATATCAGACAATGACCCAAACCCGGTCTTCAAACCCACGACAACAGATGGTGGAATTTGAATTCAATAAAATATTTGGAATTAGCCATCTAATGAAATATTGATGGCTGTCCAAACTAAAAAAAAAACCCTGGCTCATTATTCTCCTCCAGAGAAGGAAACTTGCTATCTTCACTGGTCTGACTTACATGTTACTCCAGACCCTCAGCAATGGCAGACTCTCAAATGCCCTTTGAAATGGCAAAGCCGGCCATTCAAATATCACCCTACAACTTCTCAAAGAAGTGAAACCAGACAGACCTGAGCACTGGTAGCCGACAGCACATCGAAGTGTTTGGACAGTTCTACAACAGCTTCTCGAGAGCAACTCGGTAAGGGAAATAAATCCTGGCCCAGCCACCAACACCCATGTCCCATTAATGAAGGAAAGATGTCCACACTCAGGAAAGAGAGATGGAGGGGACAGACCTCACTTTAAACAGGGATTTGGATATATAACTACAAGTGCATGATACTCAGGAATATGGGAAAAGGTGGAAATACATGAAAATAACCTCACATTTTATTTTCGTCGCAGCTGATTACCAAAAATCCTTTTTTATCGCTCTATTTCTCCACATATTCCAATCATACCACCAACACACATTATACTATTTCCCAGCTGCTTTCAGATCTGATGCATGGTGAGTGGATTTAAAATGTAAACTCTGTTTTTCTCATGACGGAGTCTGCCAAAACTGCTCCGTTTCCCCAGCACTCTGATTCTTTTTGCTTCAGATCGCCAATAACTTACTTTGTTTGATTTAAGCGTTTCTTTATTTTATGGGACATTGGCCCGTCTATTCCACACTGACCCTCTGCAGAGCATTGCACACTGAACCGCATCATACCCTACTTCTGCACTTCCATTGGCTAACCCGTTTCCTACTCTATACCGGCATTTCGCATCGCTAACACACCTAGTTGCACCTGATGGGTAACTTAACACGGTCAATACACTGAACCTGTTTGGACTGTGGGAAGAACCTGGGAGCACCTGGAGGAAACACTAGCAGAACCGGGGCGAATATCAAAATTCAGTACAAACAGTCCTGAGGGTGGAATCAAACTGTGTTCCTGGTCCTGTCAGACAGCTATGCTCATCGCTGAGATACCATGCTGCACTCCCCCTCCCCGCCAAAACGGGTCCCTGGTACTGTGAGACAGCTGTGCTAACTACTGAGACACCATGCACCCTCCCCTTCCCCCTCCTCCCAAACCGGTTCCCTGGTACTGTGAGACAGCATTGCTGAACACTGAGACACCATGCCCCCTGCCCCTACCCCCCAAACCGGGTTGTGGTGACTGTTGAACATCCGTGCTAACAACTTAGACACCATGACCCCTCCCCCTCCACAACCCCCAAACCGAGTCCCTGGTACTGTGAGACAGCCGTGCTAACCACTGAAACACCATGCCCCCTCCCCCACCAAACGGGGTCCCTAGTGCTGTGAGATAGCCATGCTAATGCCTGAGACAACAAGCCCCCTCTCCTACACCTTACCCATCCCTCAAACGATGTCACAGTGCTCGGAAATACTGTGGAAAATGGAAACCTGAAATATAAACAGTAAACAGGGACAAAACCCCACAGATGTTTCAGGGTCTGGAGAGAAAAGCATAGGGAGCATGTTGAGTCTGATATGATCCTCTTCTGAAAAACGTTTATTGGACTCAAAAGGTTAATTGTGTTTCTCTCTGCTCAGAACCTGCTTTGGTTTTCCAGCACTTTCAATGTAGTTACTCTTTTGGACTGTGAATAGTTGTCTGATCTGAAAGGGAACAGTGAAGCTGCCACTTCTGTTGTCTCTCCAGTATTTGAATGAAACATTAAAAACTCTGTGCGTGACAACTCCCTAAATATCGATAATTTATTGCCACTGTCATAATGCATTTTGAAAATGTTGAACTCGGTGGTCATGACATCATACGATCAATCTTCTGAAAGAAACTGATTGAAGTACTGGTCCCAATTGTTTTCAATGTCTTATCATGCTCCTGATGTCACTGCACATATTCATCCAGGGTTTGGGAAGGCACGAGCAAGGGCAGAGTTTATTTGTCATCCCCAAAGGCTCTGAACTAAGAGACACAGAGTTGCCCTGTTTTACCTCTTCAATCCAAAGTGATGCAGACAGAGCAAGATTCTTAACATATTCTTGTGAAGGAACAGCAAATTAGTCCCTAGTCAGGATGACATGCAGTTCAGAAGTTGCCTTGCAGAGACTGTTTTTTCTATTGTTCCCGTTACCAGTGCAAAATGTTCTCTTATTCACATTAATCACAGTTTTACTCAGGGCACTTGATTCCACCCTCAGTCAAGTCCTGCTTCAAATGAAAGGGAAGTCACTCTGATCTCACCTCAAATTACATTGGAAGATCACTTTAAAGAACAAGGAGCGAAATACAAGAACATTGTTTGTTTGAACAATGTCCTCACAATATTCAAAAGAAAATTGATGCATGGTCTTCCTTAATGCATTACTTCATGACATCACTTTTTAAACAATGTTCAAATCGGTGAGTATTTGTTATTTTAATTTGCTTCTAATTCAACGTAGAAATGAGAGCGGGAATTGATCATCTATAGTGTGTTAATAATCCAGAATTTAAGTCAATCTCTATCATCATTGATTTTGCTCTTTCAAACAAAATTAATGAATGAGCATGTGTCCATCTTGCAGATAAAAAAGATCTTTCTCTGACGACTGATAAAGCTCTGACGACTGCAGCGAATATTGTAAAGAATAAGCTCCAGGCCCACATCAAATGGAAATTGTGCAGGGCAAAGTGCCAAAAGCTAGTCCAAGGTTAGTGATTTCCAAGCCTTATGAATAATGCATGCGAATTATTGAACAATGTAGACATTTTTTTGGTCTGATGTGTTTGTTGCTGCATTTGAAATTGTGTGATCTATTTCCACGAAACCATTTTGCACATATATTGAAAGAACAAAAAGCTCAAGTCATAGGTATCATAAGATAACGCAGCATTTAAGCACAAATGACAGGGAATAGTAGGCTAATGATCTTCAGGTAACTGGGATTTATGTAGGTTGGTGTTTTCTAGTTGGCGTAGATGTAAAGGCCAGTTTGTATGCTCTGTAACTCTACCTCTTAAATTGTTGAAAACGGAGAATGTAGTCTCACTATTTCCATAGATTGTGAGATCAAATGGTGAAGAATACAATCTCCAAGGTCACACAACACACCGACTTGAAGCTATATCATTCTCCTTTCACTGTCAAATGGTTCAGGAACCCGTTTCTCTCTTTGTAACATACCTGTTCGTGTTCCTGCACCACGAAAAGCCCTGGGGTTTATCACCATAGTCTGAATAGAAATTAGACATAGGGCCACAGAATGCCGGCCTTGCTAACGAAACTCACCTCCCAAGAATAACTGAAAGGAATCTGTACTATCAAGGACATCCATTTGACCCAAACTGATTTCTAAAGCAGTTTCACTTTGCCCTATGCTCCTGATCTTTCTCCAAAACCATGAAACTTTCCTGAGTGCTTTTTCCAGGGCTGTTTAAAAAGTCACATGTGGAACGATGTGCCTAATAACCTCAAAGGAGCAGTCTGCGTGTTCATGAGAATCGTCTCATATTTTTTCAGTATCTAAAAACAACAGAAATGTCGAAACTAGCATCAGGAGTAAGTCACCAATACAGCTCCGTCATGCGATAAGATCGTGGATGATCTGATTGTGACCTTAAACACACATTTCTCCTTTACCCTTACAACGTTAGTGTGTCATTTTTCGTCAAGAATCTGCCTGCCTCTGCCTTAGGAATATTCAATGTCTTATCCTTCATTGCTATCTGGGAAGAGAGTTCACAAATACACGACACTTTGGGTGGGTTAAAACAACGAACATCTTCTTTATTGAGATATTCTTCTGTTTTATTGTCCATCCACTCCTGGTAATCTCTCTCACAAGCTGAAAATTTGTTTCAGAGTTCAAACTGAAAGGACTACTTGGAATAATCTGGGGTTACCAAGATCACATGTTGTTCGCCTAAACTCCAGCAGATCCGGAGTCAGTCAGTTCAAAATTTTGTACTGAAATAAACGTTCCTCACAGGAGTTAGTTGAGTGAATCTTCTCTGAACTGATTTGCCTGTCATTATGGCCATCACTCTCTCGATGTGGACTCGCCACTACCCTGCAAAACTGTGGAAAATCTTCCCTGATTTTGAATGAATTTTGTTTGAGCAAGCTTCTACATTTATCTTACCTCCCTCAAAACTTTATGTACACCTAAAGGTTTTATTTTGTAATCCAAGTGCCCGGTTCCTCTGTGCCTCAACCCAATCTCTCACTTAAAATAACACACTGCCGTTCAATTCTTCCCGCCAACATCTTTGAGCACACAGACAGTTTTTCTTACGATGCTGCAGACAAAAATATTTGTCTGTTCACTTCACCCACCTTAATCTATTTATAGACTCATGTCCTCTTCATACATTGCTTTTCGAACAGTTTCAAATGTCTGCATTCTTCACTAGTACAGACAGAATATTTGGCCTAATAAATAGATTGTGGCTGATGGAATTGACAATTTTATATTTTTAATCAATATCTAAACTATGAATTTGTGACAATGCTAAAATGTTTTACATTCCCATCACTTAGTTCCCAAAACTCAAAATAGGGACAGACGGTGCAGAATCTGTGTGGTTACAATTGAGGAACGGAAAAGATGAAAAACCATATTTGGAGTTTTCTACAGGCCTACAAATCATAGTCAGGAGCTGGGGCGGAGGACACATCAGGAGATAGAAAAGATGTTTAGGAAAGGCAAAGTTACAGTGATTGGGGGGATTTCAATGTGCAGGTGGACTGGGAAAATCAGGTTGGTAGTGGTTTGCAAGAAATGGAATTCGTGGAATGTCTATGAGATGGCTTTTTGCAGCAGCTTGTGGTGCAAGCAACGAGGGAACGGGCAATACTGGATTTAGAGTTGTGCAATGAGGCAGACTTGATAAGGGAGCTTATGGCATTATTTACAATGATGGCATTTATTTTGAGAGGACTTGAATATTAAAGCATGGATGGATTTCTGAGTCTTTACAAGACTCTTATCGGTACACATTTGGAGTATTTTATGGGAACATCATTTAAGATATATCTAAACAGATACATGAATGGACAGGTAGCAGAGGGATACAGATCCTTAGAGAATAGGCAGCAGATTTCGATAGAGGAAATGGATTGATGCAGGCTTAGAGGGCCGAAGGGCCTGCTCCTGTACTGGAATTTTCTTTGTTCTTCTTTCTTTATTATTCATTCTAGAAATTGCAACTTTTCAACTTACTGTATGCTACAATTTAATAACACAAAATATTTATTTATTTGACAGTGCATGTTAAATTATTGTCATTTCCAAATTAGAGTCATAGGGATGTACAGCATGGAAACAGACCCTTTAGTCCAACCTGTCCATGCCGACCAGATATCCCAACCCAATCTAGTCCCACCTGACCGGACCCGGGCCATATCCCTCCAAACCCTTCCTATTCATATACCCATCCAGATGCCTTTTAAATGTTGCAATTATACGAGCCTCCACCATTTGCTCTGGCAGCTCATTCCATGCACATAACATCCTCTGCATGAAAAAGGTGCCCCTTAGCTCTCTTTTATATCTTTCCCCTCTCACGCAAAACATATGCCCTCTACTTCTGGACGGCCCCACACCAGGAAGAACACCTTATCTGTTTTCCCTATCCATGCCCTTCATGATTTTATAAACCGCAATACGATCACCCCTTAGCCTCCGACGCTCCACTGAAAACAGCCCTCGCCTATTCAGGCTCTCCATACATCTCAAATGCTCCAACCCTAGCAACATCCTTGTAAATCTTCCAAGTTTCACAACTTCCTTCTAATGTGAAGTAGTCCAGAATTGCACGCAATATTCTAAAAGTGGTCTAACTAACTTTCTGTAGACCCACAACACGACCTTCCAACTCCTGTACTCAATACTCCGACCAATAAAGGAAAGCACACCAATCATCTAATTCACTGTCTTACCTATCCGCTATTCTACTTTCAAGAAACAATGAAACTGCACTCCAAAGTCTCTTTGTTCAGCAACACTCCCTAGCATCTCGCCATTAAGAGTATACCTCCTGCTAAGACTTGCTTTCCAAAAATACAGCACCTCGCATTTATGAAAATTAAACTCCATCTGCCACTCCTAAGCCCATTGGTCCATCTGATCAAGTTTTAGATTTTAGATTAGATTAGATTAGATTAGATTTACAGTGTGGAAACAGGCCCTTCGGCCCAACAAGTCCACACCGACCCGCCGAAGCGTAACCCACCCATACCCCTACATTACCCCTTATCTAACACTACGGGCAATTTAGCTTGGCCAATTCACCTGACCCGCACATCTTTGGACTGTGGGAGGAAACCGGACACCCGGAGGAAACCCACGCAGACACGGGGAGAACGTGCTCCACACAGTCAGTCGCCTGATCGGGAATTGAACCCGGGTCTGCTGTGAGGCAGCAGTGCTAACCAATCCGAGGTAACCTTCTTCGCTGTCCACTACACCTCCAATTTTGGTGTCATCTGCAAACTTACTAACTGTACTTCTTATGCTCGCATCCAAATCATTTATATAAATCAGGAAAACTAGTGGATACAGCACTGATTCTTATGGTACTCCACTGGTCACAGGCCTCCAGTCTGAAAAACAATCCTCCACCACCACCCTCTGCCTTCTACCTTTGAGCCAGTTCTGTATCCAAATGGCTATTTCCCCCTGTATTCCTTGACATCTAAGCTGGCTAACCAGTCTCCCACGGGCAACCTTGTCGAACGTCTTACTGAACTTGAAATAAATCACGTCCACTGCTGTGCCCTCATCAATTCTCTTTGTTACTTCTGCAAAAATCTCAGTCAAGTTTGTGAGACATGATTTTACACTCACAAAGCAATGTTGACTATCCCTAATGTGTCCTTGCCTTTCCAAATACATATACATCCTGTCCCTCAGTGTTCCCTCCAAGAACCTGCTCACTACCGCTGTCAGGCTCACTGGTCTATAGTTCCCTGCCTTGTCCTTACCACCCTTCGTAAACAGTAGTAGCATAATCGCCAAACTCCAATCCTCTGGGACCTCACCTGTGACTATCGATGATACAAATATCTCAGTAACAGGCCCAGCAATCATTTCCCTCGCTTCCCACAAAGATCTTGGTACACCTGATTCTCCTTAAATCTATTTGCCAATGTTATCTAAGGTCCTCTTTTTGCCCTCCTAATTTCCCTCTTAAGTATACTCATACTGCCTTTGTACTCTTCTAAGTGTTCCCTGATCTAGTCAGACAACATGCTCTTTTGCTGTACAAAGCAAAATGTGCACTCTTTACTTTTGTATCATAAAACGTTGTTAGGTGTGTAAGTCTGTAAACCTACCACTTTGCAATCATGACCGACATTCAACACGGATTCCAATAGGCTTCAATTCAGGCACAGTGCTACTGGACCTCATAACTACCTGCAGCACTCAGTGAGACACTGACCTGCTCCTGAATCTGTCCAGATAATTTTCAACCTGGGTCAGGGCAATCATTCAAACATTCCTTCAAAGTAAATCATTTGGATTCCACCTTGAGCAGGAGCAAACTAGCCAACAGGCTATCGCTGTTCTCAATGTAGTTACAAATGCTGTCAAAATTAGATACCAATGATTGACCAGGAACGAGGTCTTACAATTTCATCCCCACTCAAATCCAGACCAGAGAGTAGTTGTATGGACATGCAGTGTCAGAATCACATGTTGTTGCTTATGGTGCTGGCATGTCCCCCATACTCCATACATCTGCTCCCTGGACCAGACACCGGGTGAAAATGTTCACAATTGAAATTTTATTGCAGCATCTTGTGTCGCACAGTGAATGCTCGGAAATTATATCCAATAAATGTGCATTCACATTCACCAGTATCATAATAATTCTGTACACGCCTGTGGATGGTCAGGTATTAATACATGGGTCACGCAACAGAATGTATCTGAAGAAACCAGGCAAATCAAAAATCAGTTTAATAATTGTACTTTGTGAAGTTTGTCTCGTCTACGTAATCGCACATATTGCACTGACACTCAGGTGAATGTAACCAAGCACGCCATTACTGTAAGTATTGGTCCAACGTCCCTCCCCAGCTTCCTGACCTCACACACCTCACTCCATCACACACCTCACTCCCTCACACTTTCACCAACTGATGAGAATCCACAAACTGAGTGAAACTTGGAGTATAGAACAATACAGCACAGTAAGAGCCCTTCAGCCCTCTATATTTTGTCAGCCTTGTATCCTACTCTAAGGTCAGACTATCCTACATAACCTTCAATATACTAACTTCCATGTGCCTATCCAAGGTTCTTCTTGATTATCTATAATGTATCTGCCTCTACTAGCATCACTAGCGGTGCACTCTGACCCCACTATTTTCTGTGTAAAGAACATACCTCTGACATCCCCCCGAAACCTTCCACCAATCAACTTAAAATTACGCCCCTTGTTGAAAAGACTCTGGCTGTCCAATCTTTGTCTCTGTTGTGGTTCTGTTCGCCGAGCTGGAAGTTTTTGCTGCAAACGTTTCGTTCCCTGGCTAGGGAACATCATCAGTGCTGTTGGAGCCTCGTGTGAAGCGCTGCTTTGATGTTTCTTCCGGTATTTATATTGGTTTGTTCTTGCCGCTTCCGGGTGTCAGTTTCAGCTGCAGTGATTTGTATGTGGGGTCCAGGTCGATGTGTTTGTATTTGGATGTTCTTGCCGTTTCCGGGTGTCAGTTTCAGCTGTAGTGGTTTGTATATGGTGTCCAGGTCAATGTGTCTGTTGATGGAGTTTGGGGATGAATGCCATGCTTCTCGGAATTCTCTGGCTGTTCTCTGTCTGGCTTGTCCTATGATAGTGGTGGTTTCCCAGTCAAATTCATGTTTCTGGTTGTCTGAGTGTATGGCTACTAGAGATAGCTGGTCGTGTCGTTTTGTGGCTAGCTGATGTTCATGGATGCGGATTGTTAGCTGTCTTCCTGTTTGTCCTATATAGTGTTTTGTGCAGTCCTTGCATGGTATTTTGTAAACTACGTTAGTTTGGCTCATGCTGGGTATTGGGTCCTTTGTTCTAGTGAGTTGTTGTCTGAGCGTGGATGTTGGCTTGTGTGCTGTTATGAGTCCTAAGGGTCGCAGTAGTCTGGCTGTCAGTTCTGAGACGCTCCTGACGTATGGTAGTGTGGCTAGTCCTTTTGGTTGTGGCATGTCCTCGTTCCTCGGTCTATCTCTTAGGCATCTGGTGATAAAGTTGCGTGGGTATCCGTTTTGGCGAATACCTTGTATAGCAAAAACTTCCAGCTCGGCGAACAGAACCACAACAACGATACCCGAGCTACAAATCTTCAATCAGATTTTAAATCTTTGTCTCTCAACATCTTGTACACCTCTTTCAAGTCAGCTGTCATTTTCCTTCACTCCAGGGAGAAATGTCCTATCTCCCTCAAACTTTGTTCCTAAGACATATCCTCCAGTCCTGGTAGCATCCTGACAAATCTCCTCTGCACACTCTCTGAGGCTTCCACATGTTTCCTATAATGAGGCAACCAGAACTGAATACAATATTCCAAGTGTGGTTGACCCACAGCTTTATAGAGCTAAGCATTAACCTCGTCGATCTGAAACTCAATCCCCCGATAATGAAAGCCAACAGACCATTACTTTCTTAACAACCCTATCAACTTGGGTGGCAACTTTGTGAGATCTATTGACATGAACCCCAAGATACCTCTGTTCCTCTACATTGCCAAGAATTCTGCCTTTAAGCCTATATTCTGTATGCAAATTAAACCTTCCAAAATAAATCACTTCGCACTTTTTAAGTTTCAAAAATATCTGCACTTATCAGCCCTGCTCTGCATTCTGTCAAAGTCCTGTTGCAAACTACAGCAGCCCTCCAGACTATTCACAACTCCATCAACCTTCATGTCATCGGCAAACTTACTAACCCACCATTTCATTTCCTCAGCAAAGTCATTGATAAAAATCACAAAGAGCATAGTCCCAGAGCCGATTCCTGTGGATCACCATTGGTCACTGAGTTCCAGGTTGAATACTTTGCATCTGTTACCATCCTCTGCCTTCTCTGGGCCAGCCACGCCTGTATCCAGACAGCCAAATTTCCCTGCGTCCCATGCCTCTTTACCTTCTACATGTGCCTACAATGGGGAATTTTATCAAATGCCTTTCTAAAATTCTTGTTCACCACATCTACCTTCATCAACGTGTTTTTGTCACATTTTCAAAGAATTCAATAAGGTTTGTGAGGCATGACCTGTTCCTGAAAAAAAAACATGCTGACTATCTCTAATCAAACTATCGTTTTCTAAGTAATTGTAAATCCTGTCTCTCAGAATGTCTCCAATACTTAGCCCAGCATTTGTGTAAGCCTGACTGTTCTATAATTCACAGGGCTATCCCTATTCTCTTCCCTGAACAAGAGAATAACATTTGCCACTCTCCAATCATCTGGCACTACTCCAGTGGACAGCGAGGATGCAAAGATTAGCACCAAAGGCACGGCAATCTCTTACATCATTTCCGGGAGTAACCTAGGTTACACCCCATCCGGCCCAGGGGATTTATCTATCCTTATGCTTGTACTTCAATCAGACTGTACTTCCCCTCAACTTGTCTACTCCCTGTCCAATCAACTGATTTAATGCTTTCCATTCCAGTGTTATATACAGTGCTGCCTTCCTGAGCAAGTATAATTCCCAACGTCCTGTGAATCATGGAATCAAAGAAAAAAGAATGCACCAATCCCTTTCTGATAAAGAGCTCATGCCCGACTCGTCCGACTCTCCTGCTCCTCGGATACTGCCTGCCCCTGCTGTGCATTTCCAGTACCACACTTTTCGATTCTGATCTCCATCAACTGCAGTCCTTATTTTCTCCATTACTGAGGGCTGTCCCCTCTGCACACTGAGCAAGGAATTAACCATCAGAAACTCATTGTATGTGGAGCTGACAGCTCAGTTCTGTAAGTTGCACTTGATTAATACATTTTTTGAAAAAAGAAATCACGTTTCAACAAATATTTATTCACTCCCAGAGTTACAATTTTGGTTCATGTTTTGGGCAGCCTGATAACAAATACTCAATGATTGAGGAACTCTGAGGCACAGAGTATTCCAGGTGTTTTATATTCCAGCTTATGTTAATACTGGCAGTATTATCAGACAAAGTGATGTGATAGTGGCATGTGGAGGTGAAACATTTTTGCCATCATGGAGACGTGTTTGAGAGAGGTCAGGGCTAACAACTCAACATTCTGTTGTATTGGAACTATACACAGGACAGGGCAGGGTGTTAAAGAGGAAGTGGTGCTGCATTATTAATTAAGGAACAGTTACTGCAGTGAGGAAGGATGATACCTTGGACATGTCTTCAAGTGAGGCCTTTGTGGATCGAGATTAGGGTCCAAACGATGATAGACAAACTGCTGGGGATATTTTATAGAGCCCCAGAAAGATGGAAATGCAGGAGCAAATATATAACCAATTCACTGAGGTGTGCAAAAAACAATTCACTGAGGTTTGAAGGAAAGCAAGTCTGAAGATGTTACAGAGATAGGAAAGCAAGGCTTCAGATGTTAAAGAGTCAGAAAAGCAAGGCTGGAGATGTTACACAGATAGGAAAGCAGGCTTTAAGTGTTACAGGGATAGGAAAGCAAGGCTGGAGATGGTACGGAGATGGGAAAGCAAGGCTGGAGATATTACAGAGATAGGAAAGCAAGGCTGGAGATATTACAGAGATAGGAATGCAAGGCTGGAACTGTTACAGAAAGAGAGGAAAGCAAGGTTGGAGATGTTGCAGAGAGAGGAAAGCAAGTCTGGAGATGTTACGGAAAGAGAGGAAAGCAAGGCTGGTGGTTGAACAGAGGTAGGAATGAAAGGCTGTACATGTTACAGAGAGAGGATAGAAAGGCTGGAAATATTACCGAGACAGAGGAAAGCAAGGCTGGAGATTTTACACTGATTGGAAAGCAAGGCTGGAAATGTAACAGAGATAGGAAAGCGAGGTGGGGGATGTTACAGAGATAGGAAAGCAAGACTGGATAAATAGTGTGGCCTGTTCATGCTAGAATGGGTTAGTGAGATAATTTTGAACTCATTCACAGGTTTTGGTGAAAGGTGAAGCAGCTGGAGTTTAGAGAGATAGGGAGGGGTGTTGGGGCTGGCGGAATTTACACTGATAGATGGGGCTATAGTATGATATAAAGGTTGTAGTGATTTGGAGGGTTACTGAGATACAGATGGATGTAGCTGCTGAATTAGATGACAGGGAAAGATACAGAGATACACGTGGATAGTTTAGAAATGGAATTTTGTAATGTCTTAATAGAGAAAATATTGTAGAAATCTGTGGAATAGGCAAGGCACTTGGAGGAACTGAAGGAGTGAGACCTTGGACTGTCCAATCACAAGAGTGATAGAGTGAGTGACAAACAGCACAGAAAAGGCCCTTCGATTGATAGTGACAAAAAAGTAAAAGCCCTGCAGACACTGGAAATCCCTCCTTCCTAATGTCTGGGGCTAGGGCTAAATGTGGGAGAGGCGTCCTACAGACTCCTTAAGCAACAATGTGACATAACGAAGCCTCACATGTCAGATCAAACACAGACATGGAAACCTCCTGCTGACTCCCTTACCTCAGCTGATGGATCAGTGTCCCTCTACATTGAACACTTGGAGGACGCACTGACAGAGCGAATGAGCTGAAGCATGTATACTGGGTGGACTATTTCAAAATCACCAAGAGGTGCTCAGCAGCAGCATTCCTGATCGAGATGGTCATGTCCAAAAGAACATAGCTGCGAGCCTGGGTCTGCACCAGATGGGCAGGGAACGACTGACAGGGAGAAACATACTTGACCGCATCTTCACCACGGCTGCAGAGACATTGATAGATGACCATATTGGGAATATTGACTACCGCATACAGCATTTCTGGAGACAAAGACCCATTGTGAATAATGTGTGTGTGTACAGGCGTGAGTGCACATGTTAGAGGTACTATCACTATGCTAAACGGGACAGAGTTCGAAAATATCTAGAACTCAGCGCTGGCCTGTGTGAGTTGACATGGGACATCAACAGCAGCAGAATAGTACTCCAGCACAATTTTCACTGTCATTGCCTGGCATATGCTCCACTTTACCCTGACCATCAGGCCAGGGGATAAACCCTTGTTCAATGGAGAATACAGGAGGGCTGGCCAAGAGCAGCACCAGGAACACCTCAAAAGGAGGTGATGTTACCAAACAGGACCACTTACTCACCAAATAGCATAAACAGCTCGTGACAGACAGATCTAACCAACAAATCTGACCTAATCCCCACAATCCTGTCACATGCAGTCAGGTTGAATGGTGGTGTCAATCAAACAACTCACTGGAGGAGGAGGATCCCCACATATCACCTTCCTCAATGATGGAAGAGCCGGACACAACAACAGAAAAGCTAAGGTGAAAACAGCCAGAACAGTGTTCAGACAGAAGTATCGATAGGATGATCTATTTTAGTCTAATCCAGGTGGCAGTCTTCAGCTAATTCGATTCACTGTGTGGTAATTCCAAACGGCTGGAAGGATTGGGAATGGAAAGGCTGTGGACCCTGAGAACATTCCATTCAAGCTGTTCCTGCTGGGATACAGCACTAGCATCGAACTGTCAATGTGGGAAACTATCCAGGTGTGTCCTATACATACGCAGACAAACCAGACAATCAATGACTGTCCCATTGCTTTCATCTCTATCATTAATAAAGGAATGAAGACCCACAGTGGTATAAAGCAGCACTTCCTCAGCACCAACCTGCTCACTGAAGGTCAGTTTGGATTCTCATCCCTAGAGCTCATTGAAACCTTGGTTTAACGATGTACAACAAGAGACCACGCAGCTGATTTCTAGAGGTGAGGCAATAGTGACTGCACTCAGCAGTCACTATTGACTGCATTTGACCAAGTATCATATCCAGGACTAACCGCAAAACTGGAGCAAATAGGAATCGTTTGCACTGGCTGACGTTATACCTGGCACAAAGGAAGGTGGCTGGGGTTGGAGGAGAGCAGCCATCTCAGCTCCAGGTCAGACAGCTCCGCAGCAGTTCACCTGTGCTGGTACTTGAGTAAGTGTGTAGATCAGAAATGGAAAATTAAGGCACCATACTCCTACGGGATGATAGGGCTGCTCTCTCATTAGACAGAGCCGACTGGCAGTAGTTTAACTGGACAGCGATCATGACTCAAGTGAGGGAGATGTTGAATAGGACAGCCATTTTCAGTCACCTCAGTCAGCGCAGAATTGAAACCACACTGCTGGTATTCATCGGCTTCCAAACTAGCCATCCAACTGATTGAGTTGACCAAGTCCTCACTCAGCTCCTTGGGGAAGATACTGTAATATTATTCCATTCAGATATGTTGTTAGACACTTCTGGAACAGGTGGAACTAGAAACAAGCATCCTAGCTCAGAGAGAGGGACAGCATCATTGACTGCAAGAGTGCTCTCTGTCCTAGGTCCAATAATTTCCAGCTACTTCATAAATGACTGTAAAATTACACGTGGGGATGTTTGCCAATGATTGTACAGTGGTCAACACCATTCGTGATTTACTCAGATACTGAAGCAGTCCTTGTCACAGTGCTTAACAGTGACAATACTATTTCTATTACACATGTGCCAGACAACGATTACTTCTATTAATGGAAAATTGAACCACATCTTGTAACATTCAATGCCACCACCATAACTGAACACAGAACAAACAATATGGCGGGGATTACCGTTAACCTGAACTGGACTGACCATATGATTTCATTACGCATTCCGGAGAAGGTCTTATGCTAAAACAAGGACTCTCCTGTACCTCAGATAATACCTGACCTGTTTTGCTTTTCCAGCGCCACTTTTTGACGCATATAAATTCATTGCCTACAAGAATATATCAGGTGCAACAAATTCTGCAGGAATAACTCACTTCAAAATTTCCAAAAGCCTGTCCATTATTGCTAAAACACATGTTGAATGTGTGTGTGTGATTAAATACTTCCATTTGCCTGTGTAAGTGCAGCTTCACCCCTCATCCACTGACGCTCAGTAGCAGCAATACCTGCCATCTACTCGGTGCTCTGCAGAAATTTACCAAGGCTTCTTACAACGTACATCTGAACCCCCGACCATCAACAAGCACAAGGGAAGCAGAAACACGGGACCCCCACCATGTTCTTGTTCTGTTCCAAGCCATCGACCATCCTTATTTATGAAGTATATTGCCGTTCCTTCAGTGTCACTGTTTCAAGTTCCCTATCTATCAATAAATGCCGTCCCAATCACATTTCATGAATAAATTAACATAAAAACGATTGTCTCGACCTGTTAAATGCTGCACAATGTGTTTTGGGTTTTGTGAGCTCAGGCTGGTTGGTCCAGGCAGTACCCTGCTTGTTGTGAACAGCTGAAGGGATATGCTATTTGAAACGATCTGTCAGTCTCTCAAAGGTATGGTTTACATACCAAGCATCACAGACACTGGCATTCTCGTCCAACAACACTGAGCTCTCAGATCGACAGAAGCAACTGAAAACGTATTCAGATTTGACTGGAATATATTTAAACACACAGTGACATTGTTGTCACGAAAATGATTATGAGTGAATATTAGCACGGAGAAAGTGTGGACTGCAGATGCTGGAGATCAGAGTCAAAAAGTGTGGTTCTGAAAAAAAACTCAGCCGTTTCGGCAGCATCTGAGGAGCAAGAGAATCGACTATCAGTTAACAATGTTAATACAAGTGAAAATAATTGTGTATTTTCAAAGTCAATTGTAATTAAGAATAATTTAGTCTTGGGTGTGGCAATGAGTCTCATCATTTTTATGCTAATTACTGTGAGTTTTCATCATATTGTTGTTATAACAGTGTACAGATTTTGTGCTTATTGGACAATCTAAAAGTTGGTATTATGAAAGGATATCGGACCTTCAGGAAAGTGTCTTTACTTAATGGTTGTTAACGGTAAAATCAATGCTGCAAACATTTACACAGAGATTTCCAGTTCAAGTAACACACAAGGATGTTGGGTTGGGATCATGCTGGCCATCAATGGAGCTGCACAATTCTGCTTGGATACTGATATTGTGGAGCTAACATACACTCGATATTGTTTATGAGGGATTCAATGTAAGATGCCATGTGCTGCAGGAGCCCATTACCTTTATAACACCTTCATTCAGGATCGGGTCCTAGGAGAAGAATTACAGAGTTTAGGTGGCACATAAGAAGAGATATAGTTGCAAGACATGGCTGTTTACAGATCATTGTTACAAATGTTGAACTGCGTCTGGACCAGGGCCATGTGCTAGTCCATTGACCAGTCTGCCCCACACATATTTCCCTGTTGTCTCCAACCAGTCTATTGTGAGGGATTGTGTGAGTAACTGCGCAGCTCCAGTTTGGGAGCTCTTTCGGCAGATGTTGGAGATGGCCAGTGTTTTAGAGGTTGTGGTGAGGCCCAATAACACTGTGTCGGAATCCAGGCTTATCCGGAAAGTCATTTTCAACAGCTTTGCTGCCTGCAAGATGGTGTGTTCACTGATCTGAACATCAATCGGCTGTTTACTACAGTCACTGAATTGTGTAATAGTTAGGTGTGCGCTCTGGTAATTCAATTATTGCTCACTTCAATTGTTTTCCACTGAAGAAATTATGTTTAGTTTATTTTAAAATATGTAAGAAATAAAGTGATATTAACTCTTCATTACATAAAATTGTGAAAGTGACCTGGTATATATTTCCCATGGACTAATGAAGCAACGGTCAGATATTGTCTGTAAAGCAGGATTCTGTGAACAGGACTATGTCCCAGGCAGGTTCTCTCCCACTGACAGGACACGGCCAGGCAGAGGGGAACAGCTCCTTGGTATATAATCGATATAGGGTGGGATGGTGGCTCAGTGGTTAGCACTGCTGCCTCATAGCACCAGGGTCCCAGGTTTGATTCCAGCCTCGGACAACTGCCTGTGTAGAGTTTGCACATTCTCCCTGCGTCTGCGTGGGTCTTCTCCAACAGTCTAAAGATGTGCAGTTCAGGTGAATTGTCCATGGCCAACTGCGCATAGTGTTCAGTGCATTAGTCAGAGAGGCGTGTGCTGCTCCTCGGAGGTTCGGTGTGGACTGGTTAGGCCAAAGGGCCAGTTCACATTCCGTAGGGAGTCCAATCTAATGATGGTGGTCAGCATTGATGGTGGATCCAGTGGCTGCTAGACTGCTCTATGGCAGGTTATGGTGGAATCACTAAAAGGGAAACATATAATTGACCACATCGTCACCGATCTGCCTGCTGCAGATACAACTCGACATTTCAAATATCCGCAAGAATCGTCACTGCACAATGGGGAGTAAGGGCTATCTTCACATTTTGCAGACCCTCCTCAGCATGATATGTAGCCCCTTGAGTACTGAATGGGACAGACTTTAAACAGATTGAATAATTAATTATGATGCAGCCACGAGGTGCAGAGGGTCATCAGCAGCAGCAGAATCATTCTCTGTACAGCACATACAGTCTGCAGCCCGACATACTTCATACGGTACAGTAACCAGCATGGCCCAACATACCTCACACTGTACAGTAACTATCATGGCCCAACATATCTCCCACTGTACAGTAACCATCACGGCCTGACATACCTCCCACTGTACAGTAACCATCACGGCCCGACATACCTCCCACTGTACAGTAACCATCACACCCCGACATACCCCCCAATGTACAGTAACCGTCACGGTCCAACATACCTCCCACTATACAGTGACCATCACGGTCCAACATACCTCCCACTGTACGGGATGCAAATTGCCAACATCCAGCCCCATGCCCTCCTCAATCAATTTTGTCACTTCCTCAAAACATTCAATCAAGTTTGTGTAACATGATCCTGACATACCTCCCACTGTACAGTAACCCCCACACCACGACATACCTCCCACTGTACAGTAACCGTAACGGCCCGACATTCCTCCACTGCACAGTAATCATCCGGCCCAACATACCTCCCACGGGAGCCATCAAGAGCTGCAAAGTGCTCAGTGTTTAGCACTGCTGTCTCACAGCGCCAAGGTCCTGGGTTCTATTCCAGTCTTGGGTGACTAACTGTGTGGAGTTTGCACATTCACACCATATCTGCATGGGTTTCCTCCCACAGCCCACAGATGTGCAGATCATGTGAATTGGCCATACTAAATTGTTAAGTGTTTTTGTCAGAGGGAAATGGGTGTGGGTGGTTACTCTTGAGAGGGTTGGTGTGGACTGGTTAGGCCGAACGGCCAGTTACCACACTGTAGGGAATCTAATCTAGTCTCCAAGTTTCATGTCAGGAACTTGATGGAATAATCACTTGTCTGAATGACTGCAGCTCCAACAGTACTCCCTTTACTAGGGACAGGCAAAACAGTTTTTTGGGAGGATCATGTTACACAAACTTGATTGAATGTTTTGAGGAAGTGACAAAATTGATTGAGGAGGGCATGAGCTGGATGTTGGCCATTTGCTTCCTTATGGCTGGCTCATACAGAAGGTGAAGTGAAGTGGGATCAGCGGTCAGTTAGTAAGATGGACAGATAACTGATTGGCTATAGAAGACAGAGTAGCAGTGGAACAGTTTTTTTGTGACTGGAGATCTGTACATAGATTGGCGGAATTGCAGATTGTGAGGATGATTTCCAGGTAACGCAGCAGGATTTCGGTCAGCTGCAGACTTGGACAGAGAAAACACTGATGTAACTTTATCTGGTTAATTGTGACGTGTTGCATTTTGGAGGGTCTAATGCTGGAGAGAAGTATAAAGTGGATGGAAAAAACGACTGATTGCATCAACATCCGAAGGGATCTTGGTGTACAGCTCCACAGTTCCCTGAAAGTGGCAACACGGTTGGATAGGGTGATCAAGAAGACTGACGGCAAACTTGCAGACATGCATCGGACCATGCAGTATGAAAAATAGCAGGTCATGTTGCAGCTGTAGAGGAACATAGTGCGAGGTACATTTGGAATATTGTGTACATTATTGGTTGCCAAACGATGTTGAAATGTTAGAGAAAATATGGAAAAGTTTTACCAGGATGTTGTCTGGTTTGGTGGGTATTAGCCAGAAGGAGAAATTAAACACACATGGTTTGTTTGCATCTGGGCATTATTGACTATGGGGCTACCTGATAGATATTTACAAAATTGTCAGAGGAATAGATAGAAGTTAGAGGTTTTTTTTTCCGAGAGTAGAAATATCAACTACTCAGGACCGTAGGTTTTGGTAAAAAGGAAAAAGTTCAGTAGATATGACAGGTAAGTTTTTTTTTGCTATTCCAGACAGAATATGAAAGTTCCTGGAATGCACTGATAGAGGGGAAGAAGCTAATACAGCAAGGTTTCAGAAGGATTTTGGCTCAAGTATGAGTAAGTAGGGAAATCAATGACATAGAAGGTATCGGAGTAAAAACTTTCTTTTAACTTTAAAATTGCATCATCTGTCAGTGCGGGATTGCTGGACTGAAGGACCTATTCCTGTACTGTACTATTCTTTCAGACAAGATTTGAGCGCGGGAGTGCGGAATGCTCACTGAATGATTATTGATTACCAACAGCCATATTCTGGTGGATCCCTCCCCTCATCAACTTGCAGCTTCAATCGTTCCGCACTGTGGGGAAACTCAATATTGAGAATTGAACATGAATGGCAGAGCTGGTACCTGGTGACGCCATCTTGACCCTCCCTCCTGCGGCCTTCTATCTTGGACACCAACGTCTCGGGGGACACTGCACTGACAGAAGCTGCATGTACTCCACACCCACCAATGCTGTCATCTGACAGATGTCAGCCTCACCATGCCATCCCAGCACATCTCCGACCTACTGACAGTACTCTTCTGTACTTCAGTGCTGCAGTTCAGGGTGCACTGACAACTCTCATCGCAATGCTGCTGCAAGGACACTGTGCTCAGGGACACACACCCAGCTCATGGGCTGTCCCTCTGTGCTGCTCACTCCATGTTTGTACACACTCAGTTTGAGCTGACTTTAATGCTCACAGAATTGTAGCCTTGCTTTAACCTGCCTTTAGCAGAGTTTTCCCTCAGCTAGAGCTGCCATGCTCACCCGCCTGCTGTATTGTGTGTTTACCAATGACACAAACCCAAGAAGCTTGATATCATTGTCCACAGTCAGTCACGGTGCCCAGTAGTGAAACAAGTGAAGTCTCAGATCCCTGTCCGGGAGCTTGGACACGGTAAGTCAGCCTCACGTGGTTGTTAGGGTCAGGATCCTTCCCCTGTGAGGGGGTGAAGAGATGAATGTTAGGCTGCCCCATATCTCTCTTCGCTCTTTGTGCCGGAGTGTGGGATGATTCCTTCCGAAATCTGAGAATTACCAAGAAAGATTAGGGAAATGGAAGTGGTTGGTACAGCTGTTAATGTTGGCACAGCTGGGGGAAAAGTGTCGAGGAGTCCTGAGTGAGTGAGTGGGCAGCATAGACAACAGGCAGAGTTGGGCAGAGGGGCAGAGAAGAGATTACAGAGAGACTGAGAGAAGGTCCTGCATTCACTGAGGGTGGGAGAACATGAGCCTTGGTGCGAGGTGGGTGCAGTAACAGAGAGAAAGAGGGTGAGTTTACAAAGTTCAGATGGTGCCACTTACCCTGGTGGAGTGCAGAAGGCCACTGACCCCCTTCCTACACTGCTGGGCATTCACCCAGAAGGCTGGCACCGCACTGACCCACGGGTCAGCCTCGGACAAAGCTGGAAGGGTCTGATGTCACAGCTTCCCCTGCCAGCCTGGAGGAAGTTAATGTCCGTCTCATGCACCATGTCATTCACCAGGACCAGGGGCTTGGCCACAAAGTGGGCCCTCAGTTTTACCCTCTCTGCCATGTCCAGGCCAGTTTTGAATCCACAATCCAAAAGTAAAATGATTTTTTAAAGATAGTTCCTGGAAACAGGGACGCCAGTGCGTTCTGGGATATCGAGGCTGGGGGCAGTTGTTATGACAAAGGGGAAAGTCATCGCGTTAGTTTCAGATGAGAGGAAGACCACTTGGGCAGCGCGAGTAGTTAATGAGACAGAGTGGGGATGGTATCATGAGAAAATGCAATTCACCTTGTGGAGAGTAACCTTCCATGAAACCCGAATAAAATGAGACTTGACCAAACCATAAGATGGGTTAGGCCTCTGTATGTCTGAATCAAAATAGGGATGAACTATTGGGAGCAACAAACTTGGGGCGGAGAATTATAGAGGAGATTCAAATTCTCAAAAAGGGGTAACACAATGTTCCAGACTTTAAAAGGAGCCGGGGAAAATCTCCTGCCTTACTGTTATCTACATTATCCATCGTCACTGGATCCAGGGATGATGCCGGAGGACAGGAGAATGGCTAATACCGCAACTTTGTTTAATGTGAAGCAAGAGATTGACTGAATAGGTCGAGGCTGGAATTCGGAGACAGTGGATAAACGGTCACTGAGGAAGTCCCAGAGACTCCAGGACAGTCGGTCAGGAATTGTTCCAGGAAGATCGTGTGTACTTTATCTGACTGTGTTGATTTGAGGCAATAATTGTCACTGCATGTGAATTACTTGGATTTGATGAGAGATCGCATGGCAGGCTGCTTAAAAACAGAAGCTATGGGGTCCAGGTGAATAGAGCATACAACCCAGAGAAATGCAAGGCAAGGCATTTGGGGACATCAAGATTAGAGAGGAATGTACAATAAATGAAAGTATGGTTAGTGTGGGCAGGTAAATGAAGGTAGTTGGAAACACTAATAATCTCATTAATGGAGCAAATGGCATCATTTCCTCTGTCAGCCAACGGGCAGAATTTCAAAGCAAGAAGCTTATGCAGGAACAGTATAAATAATGGGTTCAGTCGCAGCTTGGGGACTGTGTGCAGTTCTGGTCACCCCATCACATGGAAGGATGGAATTGGACTGGAGAGGGTACAGAGGAGATTCTTCACACTGTGACAGTGGAAGTGCAGTTATGAGGAAAGATTGGAATGGAGGATGCAAATGATTTGGGGTCCACATATTGTCAGGAGCCTGGATAGAAAAGAAAGGGAGAGAACACCTTGTTCCTGTTGGAGAGCTCAATTACCAGTGGCAATTATTTAATGTAATTGGTTGAAATATTAGAGAAGTGATGAGGAAAGTTATTTCACGCAGTTATGGTCGGGATCTGGGAGTCACTCATGGAAGTGGATAGGCAGAAACTCTCAAATCATTTTAAAAAGGTTCCGGGATCTGCACCTGAAGTCCTTCACTGTCCGGGGAGACAGAACTAGGGCTTTAAAAACAACGTTGCATCTTGTCCAATTCAGAGAGTGGACAGAGTGATCTCCTGTATACTGTGCTATTTTCTGAAGTTTTCCAATGTTACCAATATCTGATCGGATCAATACGCAGGGATGAGGGGTGAGGGCAGGGAGGGGCAGTGTGTGAATGGATTAGCATCACAATAATACTGATCCCATCCTTTATCCACAATGCTACTTCACTGTGTTGGCCTGTGTATCCTTCCTTTAGAAATGGGGAAAATGTTTGATTATCCAGGTCTGTCGTGGTCACACTGCAGCCCCATCTCCATAACGGCAGCTACGTCTGACTTGGCTCACATTATTTAAAGCTACCATTTCATTGGCCTGGTTGAAAATTTCCCAGCTTTATTCTTGCCCTACTGAAGGCTGCTGTCAGTCAACTAATGTATTTCACTCTCAATTATTGCAAATCATTCTCTAAAATCATCCTGAACTTTACAATAAAATGATCGCTGCACTGCAAAATCATCACTTACTGACACTGGATCCACTTGCCCCACCTCTCCCAAGGACCAGGTCCAACAGTACATGCTCTCTTCGGCTGGATACATACGCCTGCACTCAGCTCTCCTCCATGTAACCCAGGAACACTTGACCCTCGTGATCCTTCACCACCAGTATTCCTGTCTGTATCTGGAAACATTAAGTTTCTCAGTATAACTAATCTGTAGTATTGCCATCGCTCTCAAATGATCCTGCATATTTATTCTCCATCATTTCTTTGGTTGCTGGCCGACAAACTGTACCTCACAGTGTAATTGTATACTGGTTGTGTAGCTCCAGCCAAATTCATTCTGTCCTTGGACGGATTCTCTTTCTTTTGGACTCCTTAACTAACGCTAATCTAAACCAATACTTCTATCTTCATCCTTTCCCTTCTCTTCTATCATTTTGGCATACTTTATACTCAACAATATTTAACACGGAGTCCTGCCATTCCTTGAGCCAGCTCTCGGTGATCAGTATTTCCACACACCAATCTGCATCTGGAACTCCCCACACTCCGAGTATTCACATCCTTGCAGAGAACCTCCGATTAAGGCGTTCTTTCTTACTCCATCTTTCACGGTTAAACTTGTTGCATATTAGTATCAACTGCGTCTCCCATTATGTTGAGAATCCTGGTAGTCTCCTCTACTATTCCTTCTTGGATCCTAAGCACACACCAAGTTATTTTCAATACCTCCCACACACCCCGTAAGGAATTCAGTCCCAGCTTTGTTACGTTAGCCCATCGAGCTTGTACAGTTGCTGCCTTCCCCAGAACCAGTCCCAATGTCCCAGGAATCTGAAGCCCGTCCTGCTGCACCATCGTTTCAGTCGCATTCTCATCTACCGAAAACTCTGAGTCCTGTTCTCACTTGAGACACGGCACTGGGAGTATTACTGGGATTGCTACATTTGCAGACCAGCTTGCTAACCATCCACGTAGCTCCCAAAATTCTGACTCCCAGACCACATCACCCTTCCTACCCAGGTCATTCCAATCAACATGGGCATGACCCTTGACTGCTCACTGTCCCCCAGACGAATGTCCTGCAGACACCGTGGTATTCTTAACCCCACTATCCTGGAATTACAGACATGCTGACACCATCTTCACTTTCCTGTCTTCCCTGTGATGATTGCTCCACCTTCCTTCTCCCTCCACTCCTGTACAGTCAGGCTGCTTGTGGAGCCACAGACATGTCTCTGACTCCCTCCCTTGAGCAGCCAGTACCTTCATCAGTTTCCAAACTGGGAAACCGAATTGGGAGGGAGAGAGTATGATATTTTTTGTATTCACTGACTGTTTCTCTCCGATTGCTTAGTTCCCCAGAACCTTCCTTCTTCCAGGCCGTTTTGTCTGCAAGGTGATCTGCTCTGTGTGTGCTATCCACCTAAGTCTCAGCATCACAGATGTCCCATAGAGTCTCTAGTCAGTGTCTGAGCTCCATGACTCAGTGTCCATCTCGGAAACGAGCAGGGGGCTATGACTTCCTAATGTAACAGAACACATTTTCCATCTGAGAAATATGTCTTGCCATGCCTTAAAATACAACATGTCTGGAGTAACTTATTAATTACTTAGAATGAAGTGAACATTCTGGAAAGAGCAATATGGTTAAGCCCCTTGTTAAACTGTGGCTTACTGAGGGTAATTTATTAGATTGGCTCAAAATTTCACTTCTCACTCTTATTTCTGTGTTCAACCCTTATTTCAGAAGTTGCAAAAATAAATTTGCTGACTTATAGCAATTAAGTGACAATCGCTAATAACAGTGTATTTATCAGCCATTGACTTTACAGCCTTTTCTGTGATGACTCTAGCACTTCTTTCAACCTCAGTGCAGGCAGGTCCCAGCAGTAGAAAGTTATCTGTGTGGCTCCCAGGGACGTGTAATCCTCCATCTCCCACTCCACTCTGCTCCCTCACTGGGTCACTACTCTGGGATTCCCAGGTACATGTCATCTTCCAACTCCCACTCCATTCTACTCCCTCACAGGGTCACTGTCTCTGGGACTCCCAGGGACTTTTAATCCTCCAACTCCCACTCCACTCTGCTCCCTCACAGGGTCACCGTCTCTGTAACTCCCAGGTACATGTAATCCTTCAACTCCCACTCCATTCTGCTCCCTCACAGGGTCACCGTCTCTGTGACTCCCAGGGACGTGTAATCCACCAGCTCCACCTCCATTCCGCTCCCTCACAGGGTCACCGTCTCTGTGACTCCCAGGTACGTGTAATCCTCCAGCTCCCACTTGACTCTGCTCCCTCACTGGGTCACTACTCTGGGATTCCCAGGTACATGTAATCTTCCAACTCCCACTCCATTCTACTCCCTCACAGGGTCACCGTCTCTGTAACCCCCAGGTACATGTAATCCTCCAGCTCCCACTCCACTCTGCTCCCTCACAGGGTCACCGTCTCAGTGACTCCCAGGGACGTTTAATCCACCAGCTCCACCTCCATTCTGCTCCCTCACAGGGTCATCGTCTCTGTGACTCCCAGGGAGGTGTAATTCTCCAACTCCCACTCCACTCTGCTCCCTCACAAGGTCACTGTCTCTGTGACTCCCAGGCACGACATTGCCTTGATCCTCAGTACTGATTTATATCCTCCCAATTCGCTGCCTCTGTAATTCCCAGGTATGTTAGCCTCCTGCTCCTGCTCCGAGTTGCTCCCTCGCATGGTCACTTCCTCTGTGACTCAGTGCTGATTTCGAGCCTCCTGCTCTGCTGTATCTCCAACTCTATGTCCCAGTCGGCCTCAATCCTCGATTCTGATTAATATTCTCCTGCTCTGTGCTGCTCTTTCTCATGTTCTCTCCCTTTGTGACTCCCAGGTAATAATAGGCCTCAAGGCTCAGCTGAGATTTATAAAATCCCATTCTGCGTTGCTGTCTTGTAGGATCGCTGTTGTGCCTGGAAGAGAGTGGGAAAGAGGAGGATTAGACAGAGCAGAGGGTGTTACAGTGATTGAGAGAGCTATATGGGTTGGAACAGGTTATCTGTGGAGCGAGGCAAACGTGCAGCAACTAAAAAGGTTTACTGGAAGATATAGTGAGAGTTTCAGACACTGAAGAAGACAAAGGAAATAGAGAGATGGCGGCTTGTTCATGACGTAGCTTTGTAGAGTCTAAAGCGCTTTTTCTGAACTGCTCACGGTGATGTGTAGACTTCAATAAAAGCAAATTGACATCCAGAAAGTGTTATCTGGTCCTGGAGACTTGGATGTAGACTTGGATGTGACAGACTAGGATGTGACATAGTGAGAAGACTTGCAGTAACTGGTGGGAATACAAACCTTTGGGGCACTGGTGGTTTTCAAGGACCCTCAGAAAATGAGGAGGTGCAGAGAATGGGAGCATTTCAGATAGTGAGATTGTAGGGATTGGAATTCCTGAGGTGGATAAGGAGAAAGAAAAGTGCCAATTTAACACATACAACCATTGTAAGTATAGACATTTAGAAAGGGAACCTGTGCTGTCATTGATTGCAGTTATATGGAGAGTAACAGAAACTGAAGGAGTTACAATTTTAAAAATGGAGAGATTTTATGTTTTTGGAAGTTTAAACAAGAAAAAAGAAATTTTAGTGATCTCTAGCACAGGTGGGAATGGAGGAGGTGAGAAATTGTGAGGAACTGTCAGATGCAGTTACAGACATGAGGAGTGTTGTAGCGCCTGCTGGAGGGTACTCAGACAACAACAGTAGTGGCTCAGGAAGGCAGCTCACCACCACCTTCACAGGGAAACCTCAAACGCAACAATAAATGCTTGCTCAGCCAACAAAACTCATGTTCATGAATGAATGAAGGAATAAAAGATCTACAAGTATCACTGAGGTCACTGAGGAAGGCTCTTTCAACAGCACTTCACAAACCGGAACTACTATACCCTGGAAGGACAGGAGCTCCAGGTGCACGGGAATACCAGCATTTCCAAGGTGCCCTTCAAGCCATACTCCATCCTCCCAGCACTGTGTCTGACCCTCCACCCAAAGGACTGCAGTGTGTCAGGAAGGCAGCTCACCACCACCTTCTCCAGTGAATTACAAATGGGAAAGTAATGGGGAAACTCTGCGGTTTACAGCCAGAAAGTAAAATAAATCCAGCAGTGGGTGTGAAAGGAAATTTCCATTTCAGAACAACATGGATAAAGGATTTGTCTGATTGGCACAAGACACAGAGTGTGAAGAAAGGAGCCTTTTTCACAATGGAATATGGTGATGAGGGTAACTCCGCAGGTGTCAGTGCTGGGACTACACGCTACACGTTATACATTAAGAGTCTGGACAAAGAATGTGGAGGGGTACGAGAAACGAATTTCCAAGAAAGATCTCAGCGATTAAATGCCTGTCATATGAGGAGCAAGTGAAGTCTCTGGGTCTGCACTTGATGAAGTTTCAGAGGCAGCAGCAGAATCTCATTCAATCTTTCAGAATACTGAGAGGCCGGGATGGAGTGCACGCGGACAAGATGATTCCACGAGCAGCAGAGACTAGGGGCCAAGTGCACAGCTTCAGAGTGAAGGGACCACCCTTTAGAATAGAGATGTGGAGGAATTTATTCAACCAGAGGGTGATGTATCTGTAGAAATCATTGCTTCATGGGGCTGCGGATGCTAAGTGATTCAGTGTATCTAACTCAGAGATAGCTAGGTTCTTGATAAGTAAGGAGATCGCGGATTACAGGGACAAAGTGAGAGAATTGGGTTGAGAAACAATTCAGCCATAAACAAATAGCGGTATAGACCCGATGGACCAAATGGCCCAATTGTACTCCTATGAATGATGGTTTTATGGACTGCACTTTTTCCATCGGTTTCTAAGTGTGCAGTTATCATTTCTGGCATAGCATTTACAATACATTCAAACACTTTCCTGATTATTGCTGTCACCTCTTGGTTTCAGATCAACTGCAGAAAGCTACATCACCGAGTAACGTGGGAATCGTTGTGTATAAATCTCAGAAAGGTTGCATATGGGGCCAGCAGGTTTTAGAAAAATGCAAGTGGAATTCTGGCATTGATTTCAAAGGGAATGGAGAATAAAAACAGGGAAGGCTTCTCACAACTATACAGGACTCCAGTCAGCTCACATTGAGAATACTGTGATCAGATTTGGTACCCGATCTGGTGGGAAAATGTCCTTGCATTGAAGGCAGCCCAGAGAAGGTCCACCAGCCTGGTCTTCAAAATGGAGGGATCTTGATGAGAAGAAGTGGAGAAGGTTAAACTTGCAGTCGTTAAAAAAAAGAGGCAAAAGTATTGAAACACCGAATATTGTGTTCTTACTGATGTGGTGTTTCCTAGCGCAAGGATCTGTAACTGGAGATAAAGGGGAATACAGACACCAGGGAAGCTAACAGAGAAAAGCTGGGTTGTAGAGATTGGAGAATGTCAGATAGTTCGGGTGGTTTGAGATCACTGTTGTGGGTTAGAGATCAGATAGGTTGTCGGGCTGAAAGATGTCAAGGAGAGATACAGGGTTATCAGTCCTAAAGGAGTTACAGAAATCAGGAGGAATATAGGGATGAGAGATAACTCAGGTAGGGGTGGTCGTTGGAGCTTCAGGAAATACAGAGGCTGGGAGGGTTGTCGGGACTGGAGATTACACAGATGTTGGTGGTAGTTGGAACTCGAGACGTTTTTCGGAGAAAGGGAGGGTTGTAGGCACTGGAGAATAGACAGATTTCGTGGTAGTTGGAGCTGCAGGAGTTTATAGAGACCGGGAGGATTGTTGGTGTCTGGAATTACACTGACATGGACAATATTTGGAGCTGCAGGAGTGAGTGAGATAGGGAGGGTTGAAGGGACTGGAACAGTTCACACAGCCAGGGAGAATTGTAGGGATTGGAGGAACCAGAGATACTGAGAGTTGTAGGGCTTCAGGAGTTCAGATAGCTAGTGAGGAATTTGAAGGCAGGTTTGCATCATTCCCATCAGTAATACAGAGATGCGAAGTGCTGTTCTGTAGGAGGTTACAGAAATCAACAGGATTGCAGTTAAAGGAAGATATTACAAAGACAGTGAGCTGTGGTATTTGAGGAGGTTAAAGTGACAGGATGTATTGAGGAGTTGGAGGCTGCTGCAGGTATTAAACATGCTGCAAGGGATCAATAACCTTACATCGATCAGGGGGATTGGAAGCTCTGGAGACAAAGAATGAGAATTGCAGGAGTTGAAGAATATCACAGAAATGGGGAGTAACATATGAGTTAAAGAAACGACAACATGAGATGAGCTGTATTCAATGGATTCAGGAAAGATACAGGGAGATCCAAAGGGACAACAGATGATCAAAAGGAGAGTGAGGCTTCTCAGTGTAGGATTGCGGTAGTTTAAGCAGCCAGGGAGTATTTTATGGAATGGTGCTATTTACAGAGATTATGAAGTTGTATAGAATTGAGGAACGAACAGTGATATGGAAGGCTGTAGTTAATGAAGACATTTGCTGATGCCGGATGCTGAGGTTCTGGAAATTATATGGACCGGAAGGCGAGACAATCTGTCAGAGCTTACAAAGACAGGAACAGCAATAGAGCCCGGAGACACTAACACAGATAGGGAGCATTGCACTCACTGCAGGAAGTTTCTACTTTCGGGATGGTTGTAGGGGAGTGTAACGTTTACACAGATAAGGGTGTAAGAGCTGGAGAAGGTTATGGAGATGATTAGATTGTTGGGGAGACTGGAGGAGCTTACATTGACAGGACAGATGATAGCGACGGGACGATATTACACAGATCGTAAATCTTATAGAAACTGATCAGGAGAGTCACAAGCATTGGGGTTGGTTCCACAGATCGGGGATGTTGCAGGGAACTGAGAGTATTACGCAGATTGGGAGGATTGTACGATGGCCGCATATTCAGAGTGTTTCAGGATTGGAAAAAAGGAGGGATGTTGGAGCTGTGGGGGTTCACAGAGTCTTGGAGGGTCGAAGGGTTTATGGCTGTTATGGATAGATGGATATATTTAGGGATAGTAATATGGAACACAGATGGAGAGTTTAGATTAGATTCCCTACAGCATGGGAACAGGTACTTCGGCCCAACATTCCACACCGATCCCCCAAGGAGTAAGCCACCCAGACCCACTTCTCTCTGACAATGCACCTAACAGTATGGGCAATTTAGCATGGCCAATTCACCTGTCCTGCACATCTTTGTACTGTGGGAGGAAACCAATGTATACGGAGCACACAGATGAAACCCACGCAGATACGGGAGAACGTGCACACAGACAGTCAGCAAACGCTGGAATCGAATCTGGTTCCCTAGTGCTATGAGCCACCATTGCTCACCAATGAGCCACCGTGCTGTCCCAAATTGCAGAATTACACGAAAAGACGATGTTTGAGGTGCTGGGAGGGCTTTAGTGAGTGGAGGAGCAAACAGAAATGTGGTGTGCTGTTGTGGTTTAGAAAGTGTCTGGAGGTGTTTACACAGATAAGGAGCTCGGTAGGGATGGGGGACGATTGCTGAGATCGTGTGGTGCAGTAAGCCAGGAGGCAGGAGTGTGATCGGACCTGCAGAAGATTACAGTCACATCATGTTCTCTTGGGGGTTGAGGAAGGTACAC
This sequence comes from Hemiscyllium ocellatum, assembly GCF_020745735.1. NCBI lineage: Eukaryota > Metazoa > Chordata > Chondrichthyes > Orectolobiformes > Hemiscylliidae > Hemiscyllium > Hemiscyllium ocellatum. The sequence goes on along the minus strand of NW_026868150.1, from coordinate 683,959 downwards.
AGGTGGGTATTTTGGTCCAGGATGGAGGGTTTCACAGAGACGGGGGCACTGTAAGTATTGTGCAAAACTACAGAAATAGGGATTATTGTAGTGAGTGCAGGATGAGATTATTGAGATTGGGCATGTTATCGAGACTGGAGCAATTTACACATAGGGATAGTCGTCAGTATTGGAGTAGGTTTCAAATATACAGCAGGAATATGGAGGAGTGAAGGTTACAGAAATAGGAACATTTCTGGGAATTACAAGCATTCAAGACATTGGTCAAACAAGTTGGACCGAAAGGCATGTTTCCTTGCGGTATGACTCAGTCATATGACAAGAGACAGCGTGAGGCCGGAATATAGAACAGAAAGATCCCAGGTTTCAATCCCATCTCCTTCAAGGCAGCCTGCTTTCCTCTCGGTTGTACTGATCCTCACTAAGACAGCACAGGCCTGGATTGATGACTGTCAACTTACTGTATTGACATAGGAAGGCTCAGTACAGCAAAGACGAAAGTTAACAAGAAGGTGGTGTTTGATCCTGGGACAATCATGCTCTGTGTTCGTTCTTCACAACTGTATCTATGTCATGTCTACTGGACCAAAGTTCGATGTATTAACTACACTCTGCTTTGTGCACTGTGAGTGATCGTACCGATCTGCAGGATTTACTGAAGGCTCCAGATCTCTCTCTCTCTCTCTCTCTCTCTCTCTCTCTCTCTCTCTCTCTCTCCATATCTCTGGCTGACCGACTGTCTTCAGTGTGGTGATGAACGAAACACGAATGGGAACTCTGCTGAGTCAGGAGTGTCATGAGTACCTACAGGAGACAGAGGAACAGACAGAATGGGAAATTAGACTGATGTAGTGTGGGTACACATGGAGAATGGCACAGAGTCCCACAGGGATCTGGAAAATCCCAGTCTTCATCCCTGGTCTGTGCTGCCTCAACTTCCTGGAGGAGAAAATACTGTTGGATCAGGATCTGGAGTAGCTGCAAAAGGTGCAGTCATAGGCAGAAATTAGACCCTTTGAGTGAGAGATAACACATGGAGAGATGCTGAGTGATAGCACGAGAGGAAGGTATCAGGATCAAACCACGGTCAGGAAGAAGGTGCACTGGGAGCAGTACTCAGGGATGAGGGAGTAATCAGTGGACTAGGCAATGGCCTCGTGTTACTCTCACTCGACTGTTCATCCAGAATTTAATTCCGGTAGCAGGGATACTGATCTGACTACTTATTTCCCTTTAAGTAAGGAAATTTGTTCGGGGCTGCCGGTCTGGTCAACATATAAATCCCGACCCAGAGCAAGGAGGTTGACTCTCAACTGCCCCGTGAAATGATCTGGCAAGCCACTCAGCTCAAGGGCAGCTCAGGGGTGGGCATGAAATGCTGGCCAGCCAGAAACAGCAACATCCCACGACTGAATTAAAAAATAACCTGCTGGGAGCAGTGTCCTGGCCAATCATGACGATAGGTTTATGGACAGGGCTTTAAACTGACAGAGAGGGACAGGGTTCAGGTGAAAGGAGTTTTCCAAATCCAAAGAGAAAAGTTGACGCATCAGAACAGCGTGGGAATGTGACTGAAGACAAGCAGAAAGGAACAGGATGGGACAGTGAATTAGGCTCTGACAGAAAATTCTGGGAAAAGTCAATTACAGTTTTTTTTTGGAATTGTCAAAGTATTGGCAAGATTTGCTTAGCAGAAAGATGTGGTTACAGAAGAAAATGTGTTGTATTGTTCTGTGTTCCAAGCAGGGAGGGTTACAATGGCAGGAAGAGGTTTCAGGAGGCTGGACAGGATGCGATCTGAATGAATCGACACAATTAGAAAGGTTTGCTCGGAGAGCCAGAGGAAACAGAAACACCAATGGCCCGGTCTGAAGCAGATGATCCAGACTGGGATGGGTGTGGGGATTGGAGATGGTTTCACAGGGAAGGAGGACCATAGGGGTTAACAGAAATGCGGAGAGCTGTATGGCCTGCAGGGGTTCATGGAGATGGGGAGGTTGGGAGGGATGGGCCAGTTGACAGGGATAAGGATGTTGGTTGCATGGAGCGGTTTAAACAGTCAGGAATGTTTTAGGCGAATCGAGCAGATTACAGCGATAAAGTGGTTGTATTGACTGGAGGAAGAAACAGATATGGAGGGTAGTCATGGCTGAAGATGTTTATAGATACAGGAAGGTTTAGATTCTGCAGATTATTTAGATATGGAGGGTGTGGAGTCTGACAGATTTTCCAGAACGGCAGTAATTTTGGTTGGAGACAGTTTTTCAGATAAGGGATCATTAGTAACCTCCTCCAGAATGGTCAAAGTGGGAAGGGTTGTATGGGATTTTCCCTTCACACTAACAGGGACATACTGGATTCTTGAGATCACACTTTTAAAAGCCTCCCATTTGCCAGTAATTATTTTTCCTTCAAACCGACTGACCCATGATTTGGACGTTCCAGTGTTGAACTGGGATGGGCAAAGTTAAAAATCACACACAACACCAGCTTACAGGTGAACTATATCTATTTATAGGCACTAGCTTTCGAAGTGCTGCTTCTTCATTAGGTGGTTGTGGATGATAGTCGTAAGACACAGAATTTTTCGCAATAGGATGGCAGTGTCATGGAATGAAATATTAAACAAGTTTTGATTAAGTCTTTCGTCTTTTAGAATGATCACCAGTGCTTCTGAATCTAGCGCTTCCAAACACAGAGGGACCTTGATTATCCAAATGTCAATTATCCGAATATCGGATTATCCAAAGGAGATCTCGCGGTCCCGATAGAAACATTACATCAAAGAGTTGTTTCAACCCTGATTGTGTTTTTTTTTGGTCACGCTAATTAAATCAGATCTAGGCTCACTGAAATGATGCCGAGAATAGTCCTGGACATCAAGCCCAGATACCATCTCCAGATGACTGACCTCCCATCCTCTCTCCCTCTCCCCACACTTAGCCTGGAGTTCTACATAGCGGTAAATCCTAAAAACCCCTTCCCCAGATATTCTCTTGAACATTGTCCTGTACAGTGCAGAGGGGGAACTGTTTGAAATGTTGCAGTAAAAAGTGATGTGTGTGGCTCAGTGCTCGGGCGTGTGTGTGTGGTGTGTGTGTGTGTGTGTGTGTGTGTGTGTGTGTGTGTGTGTGTGTGTGTGTGGGGCTATGTGCACGCGTGTGTGTACATGTGCGTGTGCATGTTCATATGCGCTATTTGGAGAACAAACCACCAAAGGTAACAGCTGTCTTGGTGTTTGGGTGCACCCCAGCTGCCCAGGAGGGGGTGGAGATGATGGGGGCAGGGGCGCACAGGGGGCGGGGCAGCCGGGGTTATGGGCGTGAACGGTGTGGGGCAGTGTTGGATGGGTTTGGGACTGGGCGGGGGGCAGTGTTGGAGGTGGGCGGGGGCAGTGTTTAACAGGTTTGAGGGCAGGCTGAGGGGGATGTTGGATGGGTTTAGAGGCGGGCAGGGTGCTGTTTTAGAGGCGGGTGGAGGGTGGTGTTGGATGGGTTTAGGGGCGGGCGGGGTGCTCTTATGGAGGTTGTCGGAGGGTGGTGTTGGATGGGTTTGGGGACAGGGGCGGGTAGTAAGTGGAGGGTGGCGTTGGACGTTTTTGGTGGTCAGGGTGGGCGTGGGTCAGTGTTGGATGGGTTTTTGGGGGCTGGCGGGGTGTGAGGGCTCACGCATGGTTTGCTGCTGCCTAGTCATCTCAACGGGGTCTAGACATTACCGAAAACTCTGAGCCCCAGAGGAAAGGCATTGAATTGATTAATTGAATAATCAATTATCTGAATGAACTATCGCCCGTCCATCTCGTTCAGATAATCGAGGGTCCAGTGTAAACCAGTTGGATAGTTACCTTGTGTTGTATGATTTTTACCGTCACCCAATCAACTCCTGCTCGATCCTTCTGAATGGCCCCAACGTTGGCCTTCTTCCAGTTTAAGGCCTTAATCTGTGGACCTGTCTGATCATTTTCCTATAGCAATGTTAAAACGAAGACAGCTGTGGTCACTGGATGCAATGTGCTCTCTGACTGACACTTCAGTCACTTGGCCGACCTCGGTTTCTGTGGGAAGGTCTTGTGTTGCATCCGCCTGTGTAGTGTAGATCCCTGGACATCTTGGTTTAGGAAACTTTCTTTGACACATTTGACAAATTCCACCCAGTACGGGCCTTTTACACTCCGGGTGACCAAGTCAATCCATGGGAAGTTAAAATCGCCATCCAATACTACTCTATTATTTTTATAGGTACCTGCAATCTCACTACATATTATCTCCTCTCGTACCCGCTGGCTATTTGGGGGTCCAGAACACTATCCCAGCAGACTGACCATCCCTTTTTGTTTTAACTTTTAAAAATATGGCCTCATTCGAATACCACTTAACAATATTGTCTCTAAGCACTGTTGCTATGTCCTCCCTCATGAAAGGGACAACTTCTCCTCCTCACTTACTTGTCCTTCTGTCCCACCTGTAGCTTCTGTATTCTGGAACACTGAGCTGCCAGTCCTGCCCTTCTCTCTATCATGTTTCTGTTATGGCTATAATATCCCAGTCCCCAGAGCCAATCCATGCTCTGAACTCGTCTGCCTTACCAGTTAGACCTCGTGTGTTGTAATAAATGCCCTTTAAACCAGAAGTCTTTTTCCCTCCCTTAACTGTGCCCTTGATATCCTGAATAGGTAACTTGCTCTCGATGGCTGACGCATTTTCTCCTGACTCGTTGATGGTCCTTCTCTTATTCAGAGTCTCAACTCTCTGCCAAACCCGTTTAATTCCTGCCAGGTAACGCGAGCATATCTCCCCTGCTTCGAGTGCAAGCCATCCCCTTTGCACAGGTCACCTCTACCCCAGAAGAGATCCCAATGACCCAAGAACTGAAAACCCTGCCCCGTACACCATCTCCTCAGCCACACATCCATCCGGCCTATCTTTATACTTCTATCCTCACTGGCACGTGGCACTGGGAGTAATCTGGAGATCATTAATGTCAATATCCTGCTTTTTTAACTTCTCACCTAATTCCCTGTACTCATTTCACAGGACCCCATCCCTCTGTCAAGTGGGCTAATGTGCACAATGACGTCTGGCTGTTCACCCTCCCCTTCCGAATGTTCAGTAACCGCTCAGAGACACCATTGACCCTGGTACCCGGGAGGCAGCACACCATCCTGGGGTCTCTACTGCAAACACACAGTCTCCTGTCTGTCCCCCTCACAACTGAGTCTCCAATCAGTATCACTATCATTAGAAAGAATCTGACAAACAGAAACAGGGGAGGAACTCCCTGCAGTTGGGTCTGTATTAGGAAAGGGGAGCATTTTAAAGTGATGCAGTGAGAACGCAGGGCCAGTGTGCTCCTTGAAGAGTGAATAGTAAAGGCAGCAAGTCTAGCAAATACTGATCAAGCAATATCGTACGTTTGATCAAGAAAATACAGTGCAATAAAATCAGGTGAAGCAATTCACAAGCATAGAGAGTGCAAGGGGATTGTGGAAAACGAGAGACAAACAATAGTCACGAAATATATTTGGCAGATACAACTGAGGGAAAGCCACAAGGTATTTCATCACCATCGTTAGTATAAGAGGCTTCCCAGCGAAGAGCGGGGCCTGTTAGAAACCAAAGGGAAAATCTGTGCATGGAGCCAGAGGAAGTAGATGAGTTCTTCAATGAATACTTCCCATCTGTATTCACACAGGAGAAAGACATTGTAGCCGGGATTTCAGTCGGTATGGTGAGGTTCTGGAACATGTTAAGATCAAAAAGAAGAAGGTATTAAATATTTTCACAGGCATAAAAAGGTGGAGAAATCCCCAGTGCCGAATGAAATGTATCCCAGGCTGCTATGGGAGGTAAGGGAGGAGATTGCTGGGGCCCTGGTGGATGTATTTAATACTTTGCTGGCCACAAATGAAGTGCCGAATGTCTAGAGGATCGCTAAAGTGGTTCCTTTGGTCAGGAAGGTCAGCAGTGATAGGCCAGGTAATTACAGAGCAGATAGTCTGACAGCAATGGGAGGGAAATTAGTGGATACAATTCTGCATACAGTTTGAATTAATAACTGGAAAGGCAGGGATTGATTAGAGATAGTCAGCACGGATTTAATATAGGAAGATCTTGCCTGATGAAATTAGTTCAGTTTTTTGAAATGGTGTCTGAAAATATTGATGAGTGTAGTGCAGATGGTGTGAGTTCCATGGAGATCATTAAGGTCTTTGACATGCGCCACATGGAAGACTGGTCCAAAAGGGAAGAACCCATGGGATCCAAAGCAAGTTGGTAAATTGGATCCACAACTGGTGGAGGATTGTTTTTGTGGTTGAAAGACTTTGCCCAGCGGGTGTACCTCAGGGATCTGTGCAGGAGCCATTGCTGTTCCTTATGGGCATTAATCACTCGGATGTGAAAGCAGAATGAATCATTAGTAGGGTTTGCAAAGACATGAAAGGTGAGGGTGTTGTTCACAGTCAGGAGATGGTCTCAGGCTACAGTCTGAAAGTTGAGGCTCGGATAGAATTTCAGCAGAGTAATTTCAATTGATAACCAGGCGAGGGCACAGCAGGCAATGAGGGAAAATTGATCAATTAAACTGCTTTTACATTGATGTAAAATGCTTGATAGGTAAGGCTGATGAACGCGCAGCATGGATGGGAGCATGGAATTGCGAAATCACAGGAATTACGGAAACACAGCTGAGGGAGGGACAGGACTCGCAGATCATTGTTCCAGGGAACAGATTCAACAGGAAGGATGGAAGGGGAGGCAAAAGAGTAGGGGCAGTGAAGTTTTAGATCAGTGAAAACACCACTGCAGAACTGAGAGAGGATAGTCCTTGGTATCGCCCAGTGAAACTATGTTCATGTAACTGAGAAATAAGAATGACTAATCAGTTTGATGTGACGGGACTACAGGCACGCAGTAGTCAAAGGAAAATTGAGCAGCAAATATATCGGAGATCTCAGATTTCTGTAAGAAGGATAGGGTCGTCATGGTAGGGGATTTTAACTTTCCAAACCTAGACTAGGACTGTAAGAGTGTTCAGAGCTTGGTTTGGAGGAATTTGTTCAGTGTGTTCAAGAGAGCTGCCTCAATCAGTATGGAACTGGTCCGACTGGAGAAAGGAATAAAATCTGACATCCACTTGGGAGACTAGGTAGGGAAAGGGGCTGAAGTATTTGTGGGGGAGCACTTTTTCAAAGTCACCACAATTCCATTCGTTTGAAAATAGCGATGGAAAAGGACAGGCCCGGTCCACACGTTAAAGATCAAAACTGGCCTTGCCGCAATCGAGAAGGTATTAGACAAGACCGTCCAAAACTTGATTCGTGGAGGCTATTTGCAGGTAAAGGGACGTCAGATAAGTGGGATTATTTCAAAAGAGAGATAAATTAAGATTTCAGGGCCAGCATATTCCTATTAGTGTGAAGGACAACGTTGACACAAATGGGAAACGCTGGATGACTGGGGATATTGAGGCTCTGGTCAAGACAAAAGGGGGCACGTGTCATATACAGCCAGCTGGATTGAGGGAATCTCTTGAAGAACATTGTGGGTGTAATAATACTCTTGAAAATGTAAATCATGAGGGTCAAAAGGGGACCGAACAGAGCTTTGGCAGATATGGTTCAGGAAAATCCAGAGTGACTCTACAAGTATATTAACAACCAAAGATTAACTCGAGTCAGAATGTGACTCTTTAAAGTTCAGTGAAGCCATCCGTGTGTGGAATCACAGGAAATGGGTGAGATCCGAAACAAAAATTTCACGTCAGAACTTAGTGTGGAAAAAACACTACGGAAGCAGGGAAATAAACAGTGATATTTTCAAAAGAGTCGACATTGGAGAACAGGAGATGCATTAAAATTAGACAACTCCCTGGGAACTAATCGAATATATCCTAGGACGTTGGGGCAAGTTAGGGAAGAAACTTACAATGATATTTCTATCATTGACAGCCACGGGTGATGAGCTGGGAACCTGGATTATGGCTAATGTTGTGCCTATATTTAGGAAAGGCTGTGAGGGAACGGCCAGGACATAAACACCAATTTGCTTGATGTCAGTGGTGCCAATGTTGTTGGAAGTGATTCTGCGGGACAGGGGTTACATGCATTTGGAAAGGCAATGATTGATTAGAGATAGTCAGCACAGCTTTGTGCGTATAAAAGAGTGTCTCTCAAACCTGATAGAGGTTGTTGAAGAGGTGACCAAGGAGGTGGATGAAGACAGAGCAGTAGATGTTATCTATATTGACTTCAGCAAGGCCTTTGACAGGGTTTATCGTGGTGCACTGGTTAGTAAGGTTAGAGCACATGGCATCAGGGAGAGCGAGACAAACGAACACAAAATGGACAGTAGGAGACAGAGGGTGGTGGGAGAGGGTTGTTGTGCAGACTGGAGGCCTCTGACCATGGTGTGCCATAAGGATTGCTGTTGGGGCCACACATATGCATTATTGACATAAGCAAGAATATAGGAATTAATGTTAGTAAGTTTGTGGATAGTAACATAAGTGTTATAGTGGGCAGTGAATTCAGTTATCAAAGGTGATCTTAACACACTGAGACAATGGGTCAAAGACTGAAAGGTGGAGTTGAATACAGGTGTTGGATTTTGTTATGACAAATCCAGGACAACTAAAACAGTTAATGGAATAGCTCTGGGCAGTGTTGTCGAACAGAGAGAGAGAGGGAGAGAGACCAAGAGCTTCAGTTACATTGTTCCTTGGAAGTGGCATTGCAGGTGGATTGGCCAGGGAAAGCAGCATTTGGCACATTTCCCCCTCATGGGTCAGAGCATTGAGCACATGAGTTGGTACATCATGATACAGCTGTATCAGACATTGCTGGGTCCCCAGATGGAGTAATGTGTAGAATTCTGATTCTCCTGCTTTAGGAAGCATATTCTGAAACTGCAAATGGAGGAAAGATTGGCAAAGATGTTACTGATCCTGGAGGGATTGACTTACAAGGAGAGGCTGGATAATCTGGCAAGCAAAACGGCGGGATGAGATATATTTGACAGATAAGGTTAAGGAGAATGCAAAGAGATCCTACAGCTTGCACGTACATAAGAGCCCCTCAAAGTTTAGCGAGGCCATCGATGTGTGGAACCACAGGAGATGGGCGAGAGCCTAAATGAACATTTCATGTCAGAACGTACTGTGGACAAAGACTTGGAAACAAAGGGAAAGAAACAATGATATCTAATAAAGAGTCCACATTACAGAAGAGGTGGTGCTGGAGGTCTAAGAACACAAAGATAGAGAAAGCTCCAGGTCCTGAACAAGTGTATCCCAGAACATGGTGGCAAGTCGTAGTGGAGACCGTGGCAGAGATATTTGTATCATTGTCCTTCGTATTTCCACTGGGCATAGGTGGCCGAGGGGTGACCTTGTAAAGGATTATAAAACCACGAGGTGGATACGTAGGGTGAATAGTGAATGTCTCTATCCCAGGGTAGGGGATTCCATAACTAGAGGGCAGAAATATGAGGTGAGAGGGGAAATACTTAAAAGGGACCGGAGGAGAACATTTCCCACACAGAGGATGGTGCACATATTGAATGAGCTGCCAGACAAATGGGAGAGAAAAGTACAATTACATCATGGAAAATACATTTAGGTAGGAACATGGAGAGGAGAAGGTTTGAAGGGATATGGATCAACTGCGCGGAAGTGTCATTCGTTCAGGAACAATGGTCAGCATGTCCTTTAGATAGGGACATCTAACCATCCTCACGACATCCCCACAGCAAAGTGTTTGCCTCTCAATTACCCTCTGAAATGGCCGAGCAAGTTCCTCAGCTCAAGGGCAGCTCGGGCTGGGCAAGAAAGGCTGGTCAGCCGGAGACACCCACATCCCATCCTGACTTAAAAAATAATCCATTCGGATGGTCCCACTGGAACTGCAATGGGACCAGTGTCCTGGCCAATCATGTCGGTCGGTTTATGGACAGGGGTTTAAACTGACAGAGAGGATGCAGGGACAGGGTTCCGGTGAAAGGAGCTTTCCAAATCCAAAGAGAAGCATTGGAACAGCATGGGAATGTGGCTGAAGACATTCAGAAAGGAACAGGATTGGACAAAGTTTGACTAAAACTGTACATCAGCGAATATGTATGTGACAGGAGATTGTGGGAAAGAGGGAATTATGTTTTTCTTTGGAACGGACAAAGTCTCCACAATCAGGTGGATGGATTTTTGTCAGACAGATAAATGAGATTTAGACACCAGGGAGACGTGGTTCCTGGACGAAAAAGAGGTGGGCCGTATATAGTCGATGGCTCACAGTCTTGCGGGGTCTTAAGCAGCATGGGAAAGGAGGGTTGGGTAACGCTGATAGTAATGGGCAACAAAGGCATTACAGAGAAAGCATTTGGCCACAGATCATGAAGTAGAGTCAGTCTGAATGTAAGTTCTGGCCACTACTTGCCAAGGACACAAGCAGTTGATCAGTTTTAGACCACCGAACAGAATTTCATTGCTCATCACTGCATTACACAGGAATTCATTGGAATTTTTAATAAAGGCATAGTGATAATTTTGAGAAACTTCAATATTGGTATAAGCTGTGATAATCACACTAACAAAAGTGATATTGGAAAAAGAGTTCAGAGAATGTTTCTATCACTGTTTCTTTGAATAACACGTGGTGCAACTGGCTAGGGACGGAACAATCTTAGGTTGAACATTGTGTCATGAATTTGAGGAAATGAGAGATCCTTCGGGAAATTGTGATAAAGTACAGTTTAAAGGGATATAAAATTTTAAAGTGACTCACAGAAAGGGCATGCCACAACTAGAAACAAAAATAGCCAATTACATGAGTTTGAGAGAAGAACTGATCAAGAGAAACAGGTTAACTAGACTGAAATGTGTGTCTGTAAACAAACAATGGAAAACATTTGAAGGGAGAGTGTAAAACATTCAACAGACAAAACCTCAGCAAGAAACTCATACCCGTCACTCTGAGATCACAAAAAATGTACTTAAAATTCTGAGGTGAGAGCGAGGGTTTAAGTAGTAAGTGTTAAAGGAAAATTGTGATGGGTCTGCTAGCAGGAGGAGGGCACTGGGAAGGGGAATCGTTGTCAGAGTTTAATGATACAACAGGAACAGGGAGAGGTGAAGGTGCTGGAGGTGGTGAGACTATTACAGAAGAGTGATCAGGGCCTGAATTGTGTTACAAAGCCAGTGTGGATTGCTGCAACTGGAGGGCATTGCAGAGATGGGGAGGGATGTATGTATTTTTATTTATTCATGGGATGAGGATGTCACTGATTAGACCAGCATTCTTTGCCCCCACTGCTAATTACCCAGAGGGTAGCTCATATTGCTGTGAGTCTGGAGTCACGTGTAGGCTAGACCAGATAAGAATGTCAGATGTCCATCCCTAAAGGAGATAAGTGAACCTGATGAGCTCTTCCTACTGATCAACAATGGTTTTATGTTGATCTCACCAATGTATTGTACAGATACAACATGACCTCCCAAATCCTATTCTCAATGCTCTGCCCAATGAAGGTAGCCATCCCAAATACCTGCTTCACCAGCCTGTCTAACTGTGACGCCACATTCAAAGAACTGTGTACCTGCATCCCAGGTCACTGACTGACAACACTACCCAGGGCTTGAACATTTTCTGTACTAGTCCCACCCTGGTTTATTTTACCAAAGTGGAACACTTCGCATTTATCTAATTAAACTCCATTCTTCAGCAGTACTGTTTATCCTGTTGTATCACAGATAACCTTCTTCACTGCCTACTATATCACCAATGTTAGCGTCACCCACAAATTTACTTACCAGGAAACCAATGTGCTCATCCAAACCATTTATCCACATGAACATGAATAGGTAACTCACTGCACTGCTGGTCTAATGCCTCCAGTTAGAAAATCAAAACGTCTCCTACCACACTCACACTCCTACTATCAAGACAATTCTACACCTAATGGATACCGTATCCTTTTACATTGACCTGCTGTTATTACCCAGTCTACCACAAGGAACGTAGAATGCAGATCAGGACAAGACCCTTCAATCACAAAGGACCGGACAATCACATAGGTCAACCTCCCAGCTATATAATCCATCTACCGTAACGCTGTCAAGGAAAGGCCGCCAGTATTCTCAAAGATCCGTCCCACCCTGGCAATGTTTTACTACAACCTCTACCATTGGGGAGAAGGTACAGAAGCCTGAACACACGCACCAGCTGGTTTCACAACAGTTTCTACCCTTTTGATGTTAGGATACCGAATGGACTCACAAACGCTGAACATATGCCTGTACCTGTGTTTTTGTTTTTGCCACTGTTTACCTATTGTTTACTTTTCTATGTTACTTAACTCTGTGACCTGCTTGTGTTGCTCACAAGACACTGTGCCTCGGTAAACATGACATTCCATTCCATTCAATTCCATTCCCTGTATCCAGGCCGTGCAGTATTCTCCAAGATTCAAGTACATCCCTCCTCATCCTTCTAAACTCCATCGTGTATAGACGCAGAGTCCTCACACTTCTGTTTAAAGTCTCAGAAATACATCCTTGCCATAAGATTCGAGTCTTCTCGAGATGAAGGAGAACATTGCATTGGCCTTCCGAATTACAGATTCAATCTGCAAGTTTGTCTTAAGGGAATTCTGGACTGGACTCCCTTTGCACTTCAGATTTCTGAATTTCCTCCCCATTCAGAAAATAACTCATGCCTCTATTTATTTGATCAAACTGCATGACCTCATACATTCCCATGTTGTATTCCATCTGCTACATCTTTGCACACTCTCCTAATCTGTCTCATCTTTCTGCAGCCTTCCTGCCTCCTTAGTACTACCTGCCCCTGCACTTATCTTTGCAAACGTTGCATATTACTTCATCTAGATCATTTATGTCGAAGGTGAAACACTGTTGTACCAACACTGACCCTTGCGAACCACCACTGGTCAAAAGCTTCCATCCTGAAAAGGACTCTTATCTCTACCCTCTGCCTCCTGTCAGCCAAGTTTCTATCCGTGCTAGGACCTGGCCTCTGACACCATGCGCCCTTATCTTACTCAGCAGCTTCCTGTGAGGCACCTTGTCAAAGGCCTTCTGGAAATTCAGGTAGATAACACTCATTGTTTTCCTTGGTCTAACCTGCCCAATAACTTCTCAAACAATTCGAAAAGATTTTCCCCTTGTTGAAATAATGCTGCCCTATTTTACCATGCACTTCCAAGTATTCAGTAATTCTCCTCCTTCTACAATTCCTTACTGGAGGGCTGTCAAGGCTGGGTCATCGAGTGTATTTACAGCTGAGATGGACAGAATTTAATCAATCAGGGAAAGAACAGTCACGTGGGAAAGGCAGGAAAGTAGAGTTGAGGAAAATTGGATCAGCCATGGTCTCACTGAACGGTGGAACATACTCGATGGGCCAAATGGCCGAATTTCAGTTGCACATCGCATAGGCTTCACTAAATCAGTTTCAAAATCAATTAAAGATTGAACAATATTATGGTTTAATGAAATAAAGAAACCCATGGTCTAATCAGAAAAATCCATGATTCAGGATCCACAACCCATTCTTGGTCCCATCCTGCAGGTTCTATGAATCCTGCAACCTCTAGCCTCCTGAAGGATCCTCAACCCTTCCTACATTTATACCACCCTCCAGGTTCTGCAGCCCTTCCTACCTCCGTAACATGGCCTGGCCTCAAAAACTCTTCCTTCCTCTACAATGTTCCCCAGAAGGGCTCTGGACGCTGGTGGGAGTTACAGGGATAGTTGAGGGATATCAGGACTGGAGGGATTTGCAGATATTATGAGGATTGCAGTGCCAAAAGGAAGTTTCTGTAATTGTGAGAGATCATAGAGATGAAGGTATTTGAGGAGGGGAGGAGGGAGGGAGAATAGTAGGGACATGAGAGATTTCATGGTTTGGGTATTTTGTTAGGACTGCCAGAGCTTATGGAGTTGCCGGGGGGGGGGGGGTGTTAATTACTGGAGGATTTTAAGTAAACATGGAGGGTTTCAAATGGCAGGAAGAGGATTCCGGAAGTTGGCGAGTATGGGGTCTGAACAAGGTCATACAAATGGGAAGCGTTGTCAGGAGTGGAGGTATTTACAGAGATAGTGATGGTTTGATCTGGAACAGACAACCCAGATTGGTAGGGGCGGGGGGGGGGGGGGCTGGGGACTGGAGGTGGTTTCACAGGGAGGGAGGACAATAGAGAGCCACAGGAGGTTACATAAATGTGGAGAGCTGTAGGGCCTAAGGTGTTCATAGAGATGATATGAGGAAGTTGGGGGCTTTATAAGGAGCAATTTTTAGGGATAAGGATGTTTGTAGGACAGGGATGGTTATACAGACAATGAGTCTTTTCGGGACTAAGCAGATTACAGAGATAATGATATTTATATCAACTAGAAGAACAAACAGAGATATGGAAGGTAGTCGTGACTGAAGATCTTTACAAATATAGGAAGGCTTCGGTTCTGGGGGCTACTTAGATACGGAGGATGTCGAATCTGGATTTTCTTTTCAGAGATAGGAATAGCAATTTTGGTTGGAAACTGTTTCAAAGATAAGGGAACATTGCACAAAGAGGAGGAAGTTCCTGCTGTGAGGAAAGTTGTAGGGGAGGGTGATGTTTACACAGATTGGGGGGTAAGAGCTGGAGAAGGTTATGGAGATGTGTAGATGGATGGAGAGTCTGGAGGATCTTATATTAACAAGGTGAGTGATAGTGACGGGGGAATGCCACATAGATGATGAGTCTTATAGGAACTGGATTGGGAGAGTCTGAGGCATTGGACAGGGTTCTACAAATTGGGAGTGCTGCATGGACCGGAGATGATTACACAGATAGGGATGGTGGTAGGGTCTTCACAGACTGAAGGCGTTTTAGGGACTGAAAGAGATTATGTCAATAGGGAGGTCTGTATGATCTACAGGAGCTTATGGAGAGTTAAAGAGTTGGAGCATTTTACAGAGGGAAGTTTATCACACAGGACAGGTTACAGATAGTGAGGGTTGTGTGACCGGAGTAAATTAAAGAGAGGGAGAATTTTCAGGTCAGAAAGAGATTACTCTGATAGGGATAATTGAAGACACTGAATCAAAACTGCATGGAGAAGGTGACACAGATAGGGAGGGATGTAAGGATTGAAGGTGAACACATAGACATGGAGGGTTGTATTATTAGACGGAGCTTAGAGGGTTAGGGAATGGTGTAGGGATTTACACAGATAGGGAAAGTTGTGTTTTTGGAGATGGTTACACGGATACAGGAAGTGTTAGGTAGTATTTAATGGACTGCAGATGAGCTCAGAGAAAATGTATTATGGGGAGTGGAGGAGGTTACAGACACAGAGTTGGGTGTCGGGTTGAAAAGAGCTTCTGCAGATCCTCGGTGCTGCAACGCTGGAGGGAGGTGATAATAGTGAGTGTTACCAAGACTTAATTACTTCATTGATATAGAGCAGGTCTAAGCACATAACTGTCAAAGGGAATTGAGGCAATCTAGATGGGTTTACGGAAATGTAAACGTTTATGGGTGTTTCGGAAGGGAACAGTGATTAGGCATGCTGTAACGAATGTCAATAGCTATAGGGAGGGTTCAAAGAGCAGGAAGAGGTGACAGTCATATCAATCTTTGTGACGACTGGAGAAGCTTACATAAGCAAGGAGTCTTTTAGATATTGCCGGAGATTACAGAGATAAGGACAGTATTGGGGATGAGGCAAGGGTGGCTGACAGGGCTGGACGAAGATCTGACTAGAATTTCCACAGTGTGGAGACAGACCATTTGGCCCAACAACTCCACACCAACCCTCTGAACAGTATCGTACCCAGACCCACCCCTCTGCCTATCCACTAAACCCTGCATTTCTCATGGTTAACTCACCTAAAACACACATTCCTGAATATTACAGATCGTGCGAATTTTGGACTGTGGAAGAAAACCAAAGCACCCGGAAGAAACCCACACAATCCGTGGGGAGAAGATGTCAAGTCCACACAGTCAGTCAGCCAAGGCAGGAACCAAACCCAGGTCGCAGGCGCAGTGAAGCTGCAGTGCTTAGCACTGAGCCACCCTGCCACCCCGTATCTGATGAGACAGAGCACTGCAGAGTTTGGACCAGGTCACGAAGTTCACAAGTAGTTATTGGATCAGAAGGAGAATATAGTCAGGAATGGGAGAAGGTTACATAGATGTTGTCCGTGAGAGAGATTGAGGAGGTTACAGCAATAGGGAGAGCTGTGGATTCTCTGGACTATTACAGAGGTAGGGACGGTTGGGGAGACTGGAAGAAGGTAGTCACACTCAGAGTTGTACACACTGGGTGAGGTTACCGAGTTAGCAAGGATTTTATGGACTGGCTGACGTTATAGACAGAGGAAGTTGTGAGAATGAAAGTTGTTACAACTATTAAGAAGACGGTTTAGGTACATGGATGGTTTTATTGGCTGCATGGTGTTGAGAGCAATGAATTTTAGTACTGACTGGAGGTGGTCAGGGATAAGGAACAATGTAGTGATGGGAGTAAGTCACAGGGACATCGAAGATTGTCGAGAGAGGGCAACGTTACAGATCTCGGGAGGGTTCAAGTGGCTTCAGAACGTTACAGAAAGCGAGGGATGGCAGGAAACATTGTAGTAACTGGAGGACTCTATGCAGAGAGGGAGGTGAAATGGATGGTGGAAGGTCAGAGATAATGAGGAGCTGTAGGACAGGATGGAGGAGTGCTGTTGGCACTGGAGAAAGTTGCAGTGACATTATGTGCTGGAGAGGCTGGAGGAAGGTACACAGATGGGCAGATCGGCAAGGGCTGCCCACAGGGTGGGCTGCAGGTGCTCGACACGATGACAGGCAGAAGGATTTTTGTAGCAATTTGGCGATAGTGGTCATAACACGAGGTTCCAAAGTTATTTTAGAAAAAGGATAGTGAAGAAGCCAAATTTGGAGAAGCCCCCTAATCGTTAGAATATCGCTGTCACTGGGCATTATCACTATCACGAGACAGCGTCCGGCAAACATAGACTGGGAGGAACTATTTGCAGTTGGGTTCATATTCGGAAAGAGGAAGTATGTTAAAGTGATAGATGAAGAATTCAGGGTTAGTGTGCTCCCCAATGAGTGAATGACAAAGGCAGTAACTCCAGCGAATACTGGTCAAGTGATATCGTGAGCTGGATCAAGGAAGTACATTGCAATGAAAACAGAAGAAACCCTACAAACGTACAGAGAGTGCAAGGGATTCGTTAAAAATGAGGGGCAAAGAACTGGCATGAAATATCCTTGACAGATACTATTAAGGAAAGTTCACAAGGTATTTTATCAGTATAGTTAGATGAAGAGGATTCCCTGCTAAACACTGGAGCCTGTCAGAAACCAAAGGGACAATCTGTGCATGGAGCCAGTGCAAGTAGGTGAGGTTTTCAATGAATACTTCCCATCTGTATTCACACAGGAGAAAGGCATTGTAGCCAGGGATTTCAGTCGGGATGGTGAGGTTCTGGAACATGGTAAGATTAATGAGATGGAGGTATTAACTGTTTTTCACGTGCATAAAGGTGGATAAATCCCCAGTGCCCAATGAAATGTATCCAATGCAATGGGAGGGAACGGAGCAGATTTCTGGGACCCTGGTGGATATATTTAATATTTTACTGGCCACAGATGAAGTGCTGAATGACTGGAGGATAGCAAATGTGGTTCATTTTTTCAACGAGGGCAGCAGGAATAGGCCAGGTAATTTCAGAGCAGATAGTTTGACAGCAGGGGGAGGGAAATTATTCGGAATTATCGTGAGGATGGATCAACACTTGCACAGACAAGGATCAAGCCAGCTGGGTGATCACGGACTTGGTAAAGGAAGATACTGTCTGAGGAATTCAGTGGAAATTTTTGAATGGTGTATAAAAATGTTGATGAGGACAGGGCAGATGATATGGTTTACATGGACTTGAATAAGGCCTTTGACAAGGTCCCTCATGGAAGGCTGGTCCAAAAGGAATGAGCCATTGGGTTTCAAGGCAAGTTGGCAAATTGGATCCACAATTAGTGGATAGACTTCTTCGTGTTTGAAATTCTTTCACCAGTGGGTGTACCACAGGGATCTGTGCAGGAACCATTGCTGGTTAATATGTACATTAATGAGTTGGCAGCAGATGACATGAAAGGTGAGAGGGTTGTCCACAGAGAGGGGGATGGTCTCAGGCTACAGTCTGTTGTCAATAGATGATAATCTGAGCAGAGTTTATTTCTGATCAATGGGAGGTAATAACTTGGGCGAGATATGATTAGCGAAGGACAGACATAATGAAAGGTTGGTCCTTGTGGAGTACTGAGGAACACAGGGACATTCGTGGACAACTTAATAGATCCCTGAAGTTGTCAGCACATGTTGACAGGGTGTGGAAGGCACCTGAACTGGGAGCAGGAGAGGAATGCATATCCTGGTGTGGCGAATTGTTAGAGACTGCTTGAGAGGATATAAACCAGTCTGGCAGGGTGTTGCATCTTAAACAGTCGTAACGCCAGAAAGACTGAGCCTGGTACAGAAGTTAAAGAGAGCAATTTCAACAGACAAAGCAGGCAAGAACATAGCAGGGAATGGGGGGAAACTGGTTATTAAACTGCATTTATTTCAATACAAGGGGCCTGACAGCTAAGGAAAATGAACTCAGGGTATGGTTGGAAGATGGGACTGGGAGATTATAGTTATTACAGAAATACAGCTGAGGGAGGGACAGGACTGGCAGGTCATTGCTTCAAGGTGGAGATGCTACAGGAATCATCGAAGGGGAGGCAAGAGAGGACATGTGTTGATGTGTTTTGATTGCATGAATCATCCCAGCAGTACTGAGAGAGGATATTCCTGTGGGATCACCCAGTGAAGCCATGTTAGTGGAACTGAGAAATAAGAATGGGTCATAACTTTGATATGATTGCCCTACTGACCCCGAATAATCCATCGCAGACTGAGAAACAAATATGTTGGGAGATCTCAGATATCAATCAAAATAATTTGTTTGTTCCGGTTAAGGTTTTTAAACTTTCCAAATGTGGACTGGGGCTGCCAGTGTTCAGCGTTTGCAAGGGAGGAATTTGGTAATTGCGTTTCAGAAAACTCCCAATCAATATGTAAATGGCCTGCAAAGAGAAATGGGCAAAACCTGACCTCCTCTTGGCAAACAAGGTAGGGAAAGGGACTGAGGCGTTAGTGGGAAAGCATTTTGCCAAAGTGAGTACAGCTATATTAGATTGAAAATGGCTATGGAAAAGGACAGGTCTGGTCCAAAAGTTCAAGTTATGAAATAGGGCAGTACCAATCTTGATCGTATTAGCCAGGAACATTCGAAAGGTGATTGTGGAGTCTATTTACAGGGAAAGGGAAGTCTGGCAAGTGAGAATATGGTGATATAAATTGAGTGTTCAGCGCCAGCATGTTCCTGTTAATGTGCAGCTCAATGCTGACAGCATTCGGAAACACTGGCTGTCTATTAGAGACTGGTCAAGGAAAATTGGGCACATGTCAGGTATGGCTAGCTGGATCAAGGGAATCCACGAGGATCACTGGGGCTGTAGGAATACACTGCGGTGGAAATCTGGAATGCAGAAAGGGTACATGTCAATGGTGGGTGAATTGTGGAAGTGATTCTGCCAGACAGGAATTACATTCATTTGAAATGGCAAGGATTGATGAAAGATAGTCAGCACGGCTTTGTGTGTACAAAGTCAGGTCTAACTAACTTGATTGCTTTTGCTGATGTGTTGACTATACATTTTCTACACTAATGTCAGCAGGGCCTTTGACAGGATTTAGCATGATATACTGGCTCATAAGGTTAGATCACGTGATCAGGGAGAGCTCACCAACTGGATACAAAATTAGCTTGACAATAGGAGACAGAGGGTGGTGGGAGAGGCTTGTTGTTCGGACTAGAAGCCTATCACCAGAGGCATGCCATCAGCATGAGGGCTGGGTCCACTGATGTGCATCATCTACATAAACAATGTGGTTGTGAATATAGGAGTCATTGTTAGTAAGTTTGTTGGTGATCAAATTAATGTGTAGTGGGCAGTGAATACAGTTATTAAAGGGGCTCTTGGCCAACTGGGCCAGTGGGACAAGAAATGAAATATGGAGTTGAATTATGGCGTTGGGTTTTGTTAAGACACACCAGGGAAGACTAACACAGTTAATGGTAGGGCCCTGAACAGAGAGAGACCAAGGGGTACAATTACATTGTTCCTTGGAAATGGTATCACAGTTGTACAGGGTGGGGAAAGCGTCATTTGGCACACTTTCATTCATTGTCCAGAGCTTTGATATGAATTGGAGATATTTGTAACAGTGTCCTAAATATTTCATTTGAGCAGAAGATGCTACAGGGTGACCTTATCAAGTTTTAAAAACCATGCAGGGCCTAAGAAAGGTGAATTTAGTGAGCAAGGATTTAAAGAGGGAGCTGAGGGGCATCATTATCCACAGAGGACGGCGGAAAGACGGAATGAACTGCCAGGGTCACATGGGAGAAACAAGAACAAGAACAACATGGAAAATACATTTGGGCAGGGACATGGAAAGGAGAAGGTTTGAAGGGATATGGGTCAATAACAGTCAAAAGCGACTCAATCTGTTTGGGAAACGTGGTCAGCATGAACTACTAGGACCGAAGGTTCTGTTTCTGTGCTGCATAACTCTGTCTCCAGTGGAAGAAGAAGAGACAACTGAGATAAGGCATATTGTAAACACTGAAGCAAGTTAAAGCGATAGGGATGGTAATCTGGAATGCAGCACATTTCAAATATAGGGAAAGGAGGGACTATAGGGAAGGGAGGAGGTTACAGGGACAGGAACTGTTATAGGAATTACACATTTTTGAAGACACTGGTCCATGAGACATGCCATAGATACAATGTTGGAGAGAGAGAACACGGAACTGAAAAATCCCAGGCAGCATCCCCACCCTCTCTGGGAGGCCTGCTTTCTCCTCTGTTGTACTGATGCTCACTAAGACAGCACAGGCCTGGATTGATAACTGGGAACTCCTGATGCTGTCTCAGTACAACGTAAGCTAAAGTAGAGGTGGTGATTGTTCCTTGGTTGTGTCTGTAGTGTGCCCGCCTTCCAGCACTGTCTGGGTCATGTCTTGTTGGCCGATGTTTGGAGCCCTCCCTGCTCTGTGCACTGTGAGTGATCTTACCTCACTGCAGGATTTATTGAAGGCTCCAGATCTCCCTGCCCTTTGTCTCTCTGGCTGACCGACCACCTTCAATGTGGTGATGGATGAGACACGCAGCAGTTGGGAAGTCTATTGAGTCAGGACCTTTCTGAGTACCTGCAGGAGACAGAGAAACAAACAGAATGGGAAATTAGACTGATGCAGTGAGGGCTACAAGTGGAGAATGGCACTGAGTCCCACAGAAATCTGGAAAATCCCAGTCTCCATCCCTGGCCTGTGCTGCTGCGTTTCTCTGCAGTGGAGAATTCTGTTAGCTCTGAGTTTGGAGTAGCTGCAAGAGTGAGGGACAAGGACAGAGGCAGCAATTAGACCCACACAGTGAGGGATACCACATGGAGAGATACTGAATGATATCATCCAGAGTTCAGGCTGATTTCAGGATCAAACAAGTGTGTAGAAAGAACAGGTTTAGCTTCATGATGCATGGTGTCAGTGGTCAGGGATGAGCAACCAGCGAGCAGGCGAAGTGATGGCTTAGTGTTACTCTTACTAAAGCATGTATCCCAAACCTCAGCTAATGTACAGGGGAAGCAGGTTTGAATCCCACTTTCAGAAATGGTGCAATTTGAAATCAATAATTTTAAAAAATGGTAATTAACAATCCATAAATACGTATGAAACCATTGCTAATGTACAAAACAACCAAAAACTTGTCCTCTCGAGAAGGGCATCTGCCTATACTCACGTGGTCTGCACGACATCCCCACAGCAAAGTGTTTGCCGCTAAACTACCCTCTGAAATGGCCAAGCAAGTTACTCAGCTCAAGGGCAGCTAGGGCTTAGTAAGAACGACTGGTCAGCCGGAGACACCCACATCCCATACATGATTTTAAACTAATAATCCATTAGGATGGTACCACTGGAACCGTGCTGGGACCAGTGTTCTGGCCAATCATGTCGGTATGTTTATGGACAGGGATTAAACAGAGAGAGGATGCAGGGATAGGGTTCCGGTGAAAGGTGCTTTCCAAATCCAAAGAGAAAAGGTGAGGCTTTGGAGCAGCGTGGGGGTGTGGCTGAAGGAACAGGAAGGGACAGAATTTAACTAAAGTGGCACAACAGTGAATTGGTTAGTGACAGTAACTTGTTGGAAAAAGTAATTTTTTTTGGAATTCACTAAGTCTCATCAATACCATAGATGGATTTTTGACACAGAAATAGAGATTTAGACACGAGAGAGATGTGGTCACAGGGTGAACAAAAATATTCAATGGTTCAGAAACTTGTGCAAACCCAGGCAAAATGTGCAACGTCAACAATAATTGATAACAAAGGCTTTACAGAGAAAACATTTGGACTCAGATCACGAAGTAGAGTCAGTCTGAATGTAAATTCTGGCTACTACTTGCCAAGGACACAAGCAACAGAACAGTTTTAGACCACCGAACAGCATTTCATTGCTCATCATTGCATTAAACTGGAACTCATTGAAATTTTAAAATTCAACACATTGTGATAATTTTGGAAAACTTCAATATTTGCATAATTTGGGTCAATCACACTGACAAAAGAGATATTGGAAGGGGAGTTTGGAGATTTTTTTTCAGTGTTCCTTTGAATAACACATTGTGCAACTGGCTAGGGATGTAACTATCTCGGATTGACCGTTGTGTGATGAACCTTAGGGAATGACTAATGTCACTTGGAGAGATCCTCTTGGAAATTTTGATAATGTGTAGTTTAAAGAAATATAAAGTTTTAGAGTTATGCACAAAAAGGACAAGCTACAACTGGAAACAAAATCTCGCCAATGAAAAGAGTTTGAGAGTAGAACTGACCAAGATAAACAGACTGAACATACTGAAACATGTATCTGTAAATGAACAGTGGAAAACATTTTAAGGAACAGTGTAAAACACTCAACAAAAAGGACATTCCATTGAAGCAGACAAACCTTAGCAAGAAATTCCTATCCGTCCCTTACTCAGGACAAAATGAACAATATTAGATTATGAGGCTGCGAAGATCCCAAAAAGTAATTAAAATCCTGAAGTGAGAGAGTATTTTAGGAGTAAGTGTTAAAGGGACTGCAAAGAGTGAGCGAGCAGAAGGAGGACAGTTGGAAGGGAATTCATTGTCAGGTTTTAATCTTACAATTGGAATAGGGAGAGCTGAAGGTGCTGGAGGGGGTGAGAGTGTTACAGAGAGTGGCTACGGCCTGAATGGTGTTACAAAGCCAGTGCGGATTGCTGCAGCTGGAGGGGTTTGCATAGGTAGGGAGGGGTTATGTACTTGCATTTATTCATTCATGGAATGTGGATGTCACTGATTGGGCTAGCAATCTTTGCCTCACTACTAATTATCCAGAGGGCAGCTCAGAGTCAGCCATATTGCTGTGGATCTGGAGTCACATGTTGGCCAGACCAGGTGAGAATGTCAGATGTTCTACATTAAAAAGAGGTCAATGAACCAGATGAGATCTTCCTACTAATCAACAACGCTTTCATGGTGGCTTCACCAATGTCTTGTACAGATACAACATGACGTCCCAACTCCTATTCTCAATGCTCTGACCAATGAAAGTAACTATCCCAAACACCTGCTTCACCAGCCTGTCTACCTGTGACACCACTTTCAAAGAACTGTGTGCCTGGGTCTCTGATTGACAACACTACCCAAGGCCCGAACATTAACTGAACAAGTCCCACCCTGGTTTGTTTCATCGAAATGGAACAAATCACATTTACCTAATTAGATTCCATCTGCTACTCTTCAGCCCACTATCCCAGCAGTCCTGTTCATCCTGTTGTATCATAGACAACCTTCACTGTGTCACCAATTTCAGTGTCACCCAAAAAACCTTACTTACTAGGAACCAATACTCCTATCCACACCATGTATCCAAATGACAAACAACTCTGCAGCCACGACATTGCAATTCACATGCTTCCAGTCAGAAAAACAATGTTTCCCACCACCTTCTGTCTCCTTCCATCAAGCCAATATTGTATCCAGCTCACTACCTCCTCCTGAATGTCATATCCTTTTACACTGATCTGAGCTTATTACCCAGTTTACCGTACGGAACGCAGAACACAGAAGAGTACAACACAAGAGACTTCGGCCATGATGTCATGTCAACCTTTAATCCGACTGTAAGATTAAACTAACCTGCAAACTGCTGTTTTAATACCATCCATGTGCCTATCCAAGAGTCTATTAAATGTCCCGAATGTATATAATTTTCGATTTTACTACCACCACTGGCAGTGCATTCCACCCATCCAATTCCCTCCGTGCAAAGAACCTACCTCTGAATATCCTCAACCACCCTCAAATCGCTTAAAATTCTACCCCTTGTGATAGCCATTTTCTGCCACTGGGAAATAATATCTCACTATTCACTCTATCTGTACCTCTCATCGTCTTGTTCATCTCCTCCAAGACTCTCTCACCCTTCTTCACTCCAAGGAGAAAAGCCTTCGTTCCCTCAACCTTTCTTTATAAGACGTGCTCTCCAGTCCAGGTAGCATCCTGGTAAATCTCCTCTTTACCATCTATAACGTTTCCACACCCTTCCTGTTATGAGGGGACTAGCACTGAACACAATATTCCAAGTGGGGTCTAACCAGGGCTACACATAGGTGCAACATAACCTCACGGCTTTAAAACTAAGCTCATGAAAGCCAACACAACATATTCCTTCTAAACAATCCTATCAACCTGTGTGGCAACTTTTATGGGATCTCTGGATGTTTACCCCAAGGTCTATCTCCTCCTCCACATTGCCAAATTTTCTGCCTTTATCCCTGTATTCTGCATTCGTTTTCGACCTTCCAAAATGAATCGCTTCACATTTTTCGAGGTTGAACTCCATCTGCCACTTCTCAGCCCAGCTCTGCATCCTGTCAATGTCCCGTTGCAGCCTGCAACACCCTTC
Organism: Hemiscyllium ocellatum; assembly: GCF_020745735.1. Taxonomy (NCBI): domain Eukaryota; kingdom Metazoa; phylum Chordata; class Chondrichthyes; order Orectolobiformes; family Hemiscylliidae; genus Hemiscyllium; species Hemiscyllium ocellatum. The sequence goes on along the minus strand of NW_026868150.1, from coordinate 658,847 downwards.
CACACTATGCACCACTCCACCAACCACATTGACATTGGCAAACTTACTAACCCACTCTTCCACACCCACTTCCAAGTCATTTTCTAAAAAAAAAATCACAAAAAGCAGAGGTCCTGGAATCGATCCCTGCACAACACCACTGGTTGCTGACCTGCATCTGAGTGATTTCCATCTGTCATCACCCTCTGTCTTCTATGGGCCAGGAATTCAGTGTCCAGGCTGGCAGGTTTCCCTGTAACACATGCTTCCGTACTTTCTGAATGAGCCATAAGCGTGTTTTGTCACGTTCTCAAAGGATTCAATAAGATTTGTAAGGCATGACCTGCCCCTTACACAACTATGCTGACTATCTCTAATCAAACTATGGTTTTCCAAGGAATTATAAATCCTGTCTCTCAGAGTCATCTCCAATAATCTGCACATCACACACATAAGACTAAATGGTCTGTAATTCCCAGGATTAATCCTATTGCCTGTCTCGAACAAGGTAATAACATTTGCCATCCTCCAATCTTCTGGTACGACACCAGTGGACAGTGAGTGTAGTGGTCCTCACCAACGGCAAAAAAATCTCTTCCCTCACTTCCTGCAGTAACTTTGGAAACATCCCGTCTGGCCCAGGGATTTATCTATCCTTATGTTTTACATAATTCTCAGCAAATACGCGTTCTTAACATCAACCTGTTGACATACATTAGTTCTTTTCACGCTGTTCTCACAAACGACAAGGTCCCTCACAGTAGTGAATACTGAGGCATAGTATTCATGAAGGACCTTCCCTATCTCCTCTGCCTCCAGACACAAGTTCCCTCCGCTATCCCTGACCCGCCCTACACTCAATCTGGCCATCCTCTTATTCCTCACATAAGTGGAGAATGCCTTAGTGTTTTCCTTAATCCTTGCTTAATGTTTTGTCATGCCCCTTGTAGCTGTCCTAAGTCAATTCTTAGTTCCTTTCTAGCTACCTTCAAAGAATCCCTACAGTGTGGAAACAGGCAATTTGGCCCAACAATTCTATACGCTTACTCTGAAGCGTATCTCACTCAGAACCATTCCCCCACCCCATTCCTCCCCCTTTGCCCTGACTAATGCACCAAACCTACACATTCGTGAACACTATGGGTAATTTAGCATGGCTGAGTCACCCAACCTGCACATCTTTGGACTGTGGGTGGACACCGGAGCACCTGGAGTAAATCCACACAGACATGGGGAGAATGTGCAAAATCCATACAGACAGTCACCTGAGGCTGGAATCAAAATCGGGTCCCTGGTCCAATGAGCCATCATCTTACTCCATGTAATTCTACAAAGCCCTGTCTGTCCTTGCTTCCTCAACCTTAAATATGCTTTCTTGTTCCTGTTGACTAGATGGTCTACATCCCTTCGAACATTGTTAAATGTTTCACTAAAGACCATTTGGACAATGTTCACTGCTCTGCCTTCATCTATCTTTGGCCATCTCCTCAAAGAGTCACTCCGGTTTGTGAAACAAGGTTTCCCACTCACAAAGCCATTCTGACCATCTTGAATCGACCCTTGTCTTCTAAATATGCATCGCTCCTTTCTCTCAGAATCTCCTCCAACAACTTCCCATCACTAGGCTCACGGGGCTGTAATTTTCTGGCTTTTCCCTGCAATCGTTAAGTGATGGAATAGCATTAACCACCCTGAAGTCTTCCAACACCTCACTGTGTCTTCTGAAAATATAAATATCTCTGTTAGGGACACTGCAATCTCTTCTCTCGCTTCCCAAAAAAAATCTAGGTTCGACCTAATGAGCTACTGAGGATGGATCTACCTTTACTTGTTTTAAGATTCCAGCACTTTATATTCTCTATTGAGGATTCTTTCCAAGGCATCACTATTATTTCCCAAAGTTCCCGAGCTTCCATGTCTTTCTCCACAAGATTTTGTTTGGTTAATATCACAACCATCTCCTCTGTTTCTACACATAGATGACCTTATTTATATTTAATGGGCACTATCCTCGAACAAGTCACCCCTCAGCCCTTACTGAAACTTACATAAAGGCTTCTGAAAATTCACATAGAACGTATCCCCCATAACAACACGCCCCACCTACACCCTTATCTATTCTGCCATTTATATTTACACCAACAAATAAAGTCCAACTGGTTCAGAAACACATTTTATTTTACACAATGTGTTTCTAAGGGTCCAATTATTGTTTATTCACATATCCTTTCTAACGTATATCAGCATGCTGTCAGGCTAACACTATTTGGTTTCAGACTGACAGCAGAAGGGGTTGAGGGAGTTCTTGTTTGTCAATCTGAAAAAGGTAGCTCCCAGGCTCAGCAGGTATTAGAGAAGGCAAATACAATGCGGCCACTTATTACAAAGGGAATGGAGTCAGAAAATAGGAATGTCTTGCAAAAAGTATACAAGATTCGAGTCAGACCACACCTACAATATTATGAACAGCATGAGTGCCCGAAGGAAAGATATTCTTGCAACGGAGGCAGGTCACAGAAGGGTAACTCAGCTAATCCTGAGAATGGATGAATTTTCAAATGGAAAGAGGTGGAGGAGATTGAGGTTGAACCCATTGATGTTTAGAAAAATGAGAGAGAAATGGAATGTAACTTCCAAGATTCTGAACGGCGTTGACATGGTAGATGCTGGGAAGTTAGAACATAGAACAGTACAGCACAGCAATAGACCTTTCGGCCCATCATGGCTGTGCTTGTCCATGGTGCTATTCTCGACATATACCACCTGCCTGCACATGATCCATATCCCTCTATTCTCTGCCTGTTCATGTTTCTGAGTAACTTCAAACCTTCACGCACATTTCTGCTTAAAGGAATGCCCACACACCTACATCTCATGTTCTTAACTCAAACACCATATCTACATTATAACATTGTGGGTCACTGCTCAGAAAACTCCTTTATAATAAGATTATGAGATATTTATAATTACACTGCATTTAATCTACAATAGACAATTTTGTTGATGACTCCTTGATATGATGTTACAGAAAACCATCTCATATGTAATCCAGGATTCTATCCGTTACAGCCCTGATATCTAGTCGGGATGGAGACCACTGTCACACACAGTTACTGTACTGCCCTTGCTACAAGTATATTCAGTCTCCTGACCGTAACCATATTGACATTACCATCAGTGCCTGGTGCCTACAAAAGAATTCCTGCTAAGGGCTGCTGCTGCTTGTTTATTCTCAGCTCCACCCAAATAAATTCCAACAGTTGATCTTCAGATCCACGTGACTGTCTCATTAATGCATTAATCTCATCCTTTCTTCACAACTTGCTGGCTTTTTGCCTAGCCTGCCGAGATCCCAAAAACCCTTCAATATTCCCTTCCCAGCGATGGTCATTCTGCAGCTACATCTCCGGAATGACGGTTCCATTACGTCTGTTCACTGTCATTCCATCTGCCTTATGGCGAATGCAGAGAGTCATTCCTCAGTAGTGAGGGGCTGAACAGATGAGAAGAGGTTACAGATTTAGGGAGGCTTACAGGAGCTCGAGGATGTTAGAGTTAAACAGAGTTACATCTGTTCAAGAATGTCAGTGGGACAAAGGTGTTTGGTGATTGGAGGAATTTACAGTGATAGAGGGAGTTGGATTACATTCTGGAGATAGGGATAGGTACGGATGTAGGGAGAGGCAGGCAGACTGAGAGGTAGAGACAGGGGGTGTTTCAGGGAGAAGAGAACCGTGTATACTAACAGAGATATGGAAGGTTGTAATGACTGAAGATGCTTACAGATACAAGAGGGCCTCTAGGTCCTGGAGACTACATAGATAGAAAGGCAATGGAGAATGCCAGGTTGCTGGGTTGGAGACAGTTACACAGATGGGGAGGGTTGCACAAGCTGAAAGAGTTTCCTGTGGTCGGGAGGGTGGAGGGAAAGATGGTGAAATTTAATTTAATTAAGATAAGAATTGGAGAAGGATAAGGAGATTATAGATGGATGTAGAGACTGGATGAGTTGGCACTGAAAGTGAGTCTTATTGGAACTGGACAGTCACAAAGATTGCAGTTGGTGATAAGATCAGGAATTCGTCAGGGTCTTAAAGTGATTACACAACAAGGGAACATTAAAGGGGCTCCATAGATTGGGGATGTTGACAGGACTGGAAGAGGTTATACAGAAGGGGACAGCTTTATGAACTGTAGATGTTTATGGAGATAGTGGACAATTTGGAGCAGTTTACAGAGACATGAAAGTTTTTAGGACATTACTAAGATACACAGGCTTTAGTTAATGCAAGCTTGTGAAGATTAATGGGACTGCAGGACTGAAGAAAAGTACACACAGCAGTGGTGGCTGCAGATGTTAATGGAATAGAGAGAGAATTGCAGGTTAGAGTGAGTGTGGACTTCAGATTCTGACAGATATTGTCGGACCTGGAGTAGCCTTGGCAAATGGGGTGCTTGCATTTATATAAGGTGCTGAAGGGGCTGGAAGTGGGAAAGGATGTAGGGAGGGTTGTAGAGGCAGTTGGTGATTAGAAATAGGGAGGGCTGCAGAGACTGCATGGTATTAGACAGATGGCGGTTTCGAAGAGGAGGGGAAAGTGACAGAAATAGAGAAATTGCAGTGCCTGAAGAGGATTCAGCAAACAGGAGGTTGAAAGATGCAGGACAATGTTACAAAGACAGGGACTGTTGTATGGATGGGAGGACCATGCAACGGCAGGGAGGGCTTTAAATCCTGTTGGATAGTATTTTGCAGAGATAATGAGAGTTTCACAACTAAAAGTAGTTAGATCGATCAGGAGAGTTAGAGGATATTTGATCAGCTTTGAATGGAAGGTTTTTTCCAATGATAAGGAGAATTGTCGAGGCTGGAACAGGTGACATAGATAGGGAGCGTTTGAAGGAGGATATTCAGAAAAATGGTGGGCTGTAGGGGTGGGACATGGTGAGAGTCACAGACAGAATTAGGGCAGCACATGAAGGTAATGGAAATGACTATTGTAGTCATAAGGGGAGGATGTGAAAGGTAGAAAGATTTGTAGTCAGCATTATATCTGAGTCTTGTCTTCCGGGTCGAAAGTTAGAGGCCACTAACTTCTCCCTGTGCTGTTTACTGTGAGTGACTTTACTGGTTGCAGAATTTACTAAAGGCTTTAGACCTGCCTCTCGATCTCTCTCTGGCTGACCAACCATCTTCAATGTGGTGATGGATGAGACAGGAGTTGGAATATCCTGAGTATCTGCAGGAGACAGAGAAACAGACAGAATGGGTAATTAGAATGATGCAGTGAGGATTACTCATGTAGAGGAGCACTGAGTCCAACAGAGATCTAGAGAAAGCCAGTCTCCGTCCCAGACTTCTGCTGCCTCCTCTCTCTGGAGTGAAGAATTCTGTTATCTCAGGATCTTAGACCAGCTGTAAAAGCGAGAGGCATTGACAGAGGCAGCAGTTAGACATTGAGGGATACCACATGGAGAGTTAATGAGTGATATCATTAGAGCGCAGGAAGGTATCAGGATGAAACCATGGTGTCAAAAGAAGTGGTTCTGCTGCAGTGAGCACTGCTACCAGTACTCAGAGAGGAGTCAGCTATTTTACAGGGATGGTACAGCGCTGGGACCTGGTCAATCATATGACCGGGATTATGTAGAGTGCTTTAAACTGACACAGAAAAGGAGGGACAGGGCTCAGCTGAAAGGAAATTCCCAATTCCATAGAGAAATGTTGAAATATTGAAACTTGGGGATGTGGCTGAGGAGAAACAGAAAGAAACAGGAAGACACTGAGTTTAAGTAAAATTGTACATCAACAGATAAGTTTGTAACAGGAAATTGTGATTTTAAAAGTAAATTAATGCTTCTTAATTTGAGTGCATGAAGCATTTGCAATAAGGGATTTGCTCGTGTGACTTGTGATTTCTATCTAATCACCATCACGGAGACACGGTCACAAGGTGAACAAAAAGGTGAGGTATTAATATTCACAGGACACAACATTGTGGAAGGTCAGGCAGAATGGAAAGCAGAACGGGGAACTCTCACCATTAGAGATTGCAATAGATGGCTAAGACAATATGTGGCTTCAGATTATCAAACAGTCGGAGACCAAATTCTGGGTAATAAGGATCAGAACATAGGACTGGACGGACAGGTGTTCAGGGCCCCTTATAAGCATTCCAGTTTTAGACACTGCATTAACAGGGAATTATTGGAATTTGTAACAAATGCACTGGGATAATAGTGAATGGATTCAATCTTCCTATCTCACCATCTCATTGGTAATGGGTCACAGACAAGGCTGATCTCTCCCATTCTCAGGGGAATCTGTTGGTGGGTGTACAGACCAATTGGGCCTTCCACAGACTCTGTTACACTTGGGGCAGAAGGTGACCGTGGAAAGGGGGTGGGTGGGGCATTGCTGTGACAGTGCGCTCCTTGTACTGTTTTCTCCTGGATTCCCCTTTTTCCCCACAGCAAATATCGAGGTGCGCAACCCCTACCTTGCTGCGGAAGTCGAGGTTGAGAAAGTTAAAATCCCCGACCATTACCACCCTATCATTCTTACAGATATCTGAGATCTCCGACGTATTTGCTGTTCAATTTCCCGCTGACTACTGCGGACCTGTACTACCGTCATATCAAACTGATCATCCAGCCATATTTCTCAGTTCCATGAATAAAGCTTCGCTGGCCGTTCTCGAGGAATATGCTCTCTAAGTGTTGCAGTGATGTTTTCACTGATCAAAATCACCAATTCCCCTCCTCTCTTGCTTCCCATTCTATCCTTCCTATAGCATCTGTGCCCTGGAACTTTGAGCTGCCTGTCGAGGCCCTCACTCAGCTGTGTTTCTGTAACTCCTGTGATTTACCATTCCCATGATCCCATCCAACCGAGTGTTCATCTGCCTTACTTTTCAAGTCTTTTACATTGAGGTAATGCAGTTTAATTGATAGTTTTCCCTTAATGCCTGCTGTGCTCTTGCCTGCTTATTAATTGAAATTACTCTCTTGAAATTCTGTCTCAGACTCAACCTTCAGACTGTAGCCTGAGACCATCCTCACACTGTGGACAACACCTCACCTTTCCTGTCATTTGCAAACCAATAATGATACCTTCTGCTTTCACATCCGAGCAATTAATGCCCATAATGCACAGATCCCTGTGGCACACCCGCTGGACAAAGACTTTCAATCACAAAACCAACCAACATTGCCAAGTGTCCCTGCTGCTATGATGGTAATTCTTTAAAACCGGTGTAAGCAACACAATGTTATTGGGGTACACCGCGTGGAAACAGATACTTCAGTGTATCTCATCCATGCTCGCCATATAACCAAAATTAAACAAGTCCCGTTCCCCAGCATTTGGCCTCAATCCCTCTAAACCCATCCTATCCAGAAACTCATTCGATTACCATTGCAATTTTTTAAGTGCAATAGCCTACTCCACTCCCTCTGGTAGCTCATTTCATACACGCACAACCTTGTGTGTGGGAAATGTGCCTCAGGTCCTTTGTCAATTTCAGACCACTCACCGTAAACCTATGCTCTCGAGTTTTCAACTCACCCCAGCTTGGGTAAAACACGAAAATACTCAGTTTACAACCCTTCCATAAAATCATGTCGCAGCCGTTACGCTGTCGGGAAAGATGTCCAGCCTGTTCCACCTCACCCTATAGACCAAACATTGACGACATCCTTGGCTCTATTTTGTCACCAATTTCAACTGTCATTTGTTTTAACTTTTTCAAGATGTCAATTACCCTGGACAACAATGAGCTGTTGGAAACAGAAAGGTGAAAGATAAGTGAGTGGGAAAGTGAGGCAGTTGCAGCTCTGGTGAAACTCCTTCTTTGTGAGTCACTCAGCAACAAGAGGCGTGAAGGTGACTCAGGCGTGAGAGCTCTTCACATCGAGAACAAAAAGCAATCAAGTGCAGTTAGCACCTCTCCGGAGTGGGGGTGGGGTGAGATAATTACCTTTTGACTTCAGTTCCTCTGTTCAGAAACTGCCTTTTAAATTGAGGTGAACAGAAACTGCATTTCTAATAAGCACCATGGAATTTAGCAAGATTTTTGAGTCGCTTCTCGTCGATTCCCACGCAGGTTTCCAACTCAGTTGTGTCGATGTGGCTCATGTCCAGGTGTGAACATCCCTGCAGCCAATTGCACGGTTTAGGTAAAGGCAAGGAAAGTGGCATCTCGAACTGGCCCCGAGGTCAGAGCATCCTCACAATGTGATCTGTCGTTCTCGGATTGTAATGCTACCTCCGGTTTTAGGCTGGAGAACATTCTTTGGGACTCTTATTCTGCAAAACAGACACAGTGACTGAAACTATGCTGCACGGTATGATGTGGAACACGGCCTGCTCAGCTTTGTGCATTTTCCCTGTAGTCCGGTGTGTTTCATGTTCCGTGTAAACGTGAAAGTTGTCCTGTTTCGAGCAATGGGTGAAATCATTTAGCAAAGTAAGAATCGAAATTGCAGTAATGTCAAGCAGTTCATGGTTATTTGACCAAATCATAAGCGAACATGTATGCTCACGCACTCACAGATACATTTGTAGCTGAAAAGAGTCTGAGAAGATAGCCTCAGCTTACCATTGATTTTTATCCGGATTGATGAGCTATCATTATTTGTTGCGAAATTGATATTGTAGCCGGCACATCCAAGCAGCCGTGCGAGTCGGAGAGGGATCATGGAACCATTTCACGTGACTTTCCATCTGTTGTCATGCAGGAGCTCAATTGGAAATGCAAGAAAATGGGTTTGCAGCGCAGCTGGTAGTGTGGCCGAGCGGTCTAAGGCGCTGGATTAAGGCTCCAGTCTCGACAAGGGCGTGGGTTCGAATCCCACCACTGCCATTTCTACTGATCAGTTGCAACGACACAGCTTGTTGAAATGCTGTTTCCATCCCGCTGTACTTCTGTTCACAAAAAAATTTGATTTGCTTCCCGGGAATTAATGTGTAGTGGGAAAGTGCCAAATTGTCTATGCTGTCTTGATCGTGTTCGCCTCCCGCGTGGAAAATTGCAAACGCTCTACTGTTGCTTTATGTTCCAAGCATGTTGAGTTTTACTGGAACCGAATGGAGACTGCTATTTCATCGCTGTTGTGAAACAAAGTCCTGCGGTGAGTCGATTCATCGTTACTTGGCTTTCTGGCGAATGGGAAAATCGTTCCGATGAATTTTGATGTCATATGTTATTGAATTTCTCCAATTTCCTTCGTTTCCGTCCCGGAGACACCGGAAGGGAAAGGTAATCTAATCGAGACTGTGATTGGTGAAATTCACTTTTTGTGGCCCATTCTTATTATGTTCTTTCTTTCTCTCTTTTCAGCATTGTCTGTGATATGGTGGTGCACTGAGGCTCAAGTATCATTGAAGAGTAGTTTGGAATTGCCCTGTTGTTAGTTGTGAGATTACTTTATGGCTCATGCCCTCGGAGTGTCTCACATTTAGCATTCATGCTCACTGTATCTGAAAATGCATTTGGTTTGCCAGTTTTGTTTGTGTTGCGTGTCAAATGTTTTCTGTTTTGCGATTCGTTCAATACATTACGAATTAACAGGCTTTCTGAGGTAATTTCCAGCTGCAAAAACTCCTCAACTGAGAATCTGGGAAAATTTCACAGAGTATGGTCAGTCGGAGCAAAAGTAAGGAAGTCCTTCGTTTCTGCAGTGTTTCACAATACTACCTTTCCAGTGAGCAGTCGAACAGACTAAAGATTGTGCCACAGACTGCGACGGCCACTCGGCTAAAAAGTTATCCTTTTAAAGCCGGTGTAAGCAACACAACGTTATTGGGCTACACCGCGTGAAAACAGATACTTCGGTGTATCTCGTCCATGCATACCACACAGCCAAAATTAAACAACTCCATGAAACAACGAGCATTTGGAAACAGAAAGGTGAAAGGTAGAATGTCTTCAACTTTCAGTGTCGGATACCACTGAGCTGCAGCAGGGGCGGCTGTGGGCTTGTTTCTGTAGCATAGTGATCAGCACGTTCACCTTCCGCAAGATAGGTTCCCGCGGTCGAAACTGTTTTGTTCTTCATCTGCAGCCTTTAACATGGACAAGAACGGAGCTTTCCTGCTTGCTTTCCCATCTGCAAACCTGCCTTCGAATTTGCTTGAACAAATCTGCTCTCGTAGTGAAATGCAATGCATTTCCATTTGATTACTGTGCAGAGCATTGTAAAGATATTCTACAAACTGCTTCTGATCATGTGCCATTCAGTTTGAGAGTGTAGTTACCGATCCTTCCACGAAGAGCAATACTGCATTTGCATTCCTTGCTGAGGCGGCCCGGTTCAAAGACAGGGAAGAAGGTGATGCGCTGGTGTCACAGTGCACCACGGATTCCTGAACTAGTCTGTCTGTCAAATGTACCCCAAAGTCGTATCTGAAAGGCCTCATTTGGAAGCTGTCTGTCGTTATTCAAAGTGCGAGAATTGGCACCAGAGGTCCTGAATCATGTTTTGGAGCAGTTCGCACGTTAGTGGCTCATTCAATCAGCAACAGCAATGAAAGAAATTGCACTCTCAGAGGAACCTCTGGACCTGTGCTTTCAAAGCTAGTATTAAGGTGCGCCCGAGATCTAAGCCATGTTGGAATTTAAACGGAGGAATCGACAAAGAGGCTGCAGAATAACATCGCATCCTTTTGGTTTTCTTTAAATCACTGATGAGCAGGAAAATGTAAACGGGGAGAGCGACTGGGAAAGTGAGGCAGTTGCAGCTCTGGTGAAACTCCTTCTTTTTGAGTCACTCAGCAACAAGAGGCGTGAAGGTGACTCAGGCGTGAGAGCTCTTCACATCGAGAACAAAAAGCAATCAAGTGCAGTTAGCACCTCTCCGGGTGTGGGGGTGGGGTGAGATAATTAGCTTTTGATTTCAGTTACTATGTTCAAAAACTGCCTTTTAAATTGAGGTGAACAGAAACTGCATTTCTAATAAGCACCATGGAATTTAGCAAGATTTATTGAGTCGCTTCTCGTCGATTCCCACGCAGGTTTCCAACTCAGTTGTTCGATGTGACTCATGTCCAGGTGTGAACATCCCTGCAGCCAATTGCACGGTTAAGGTAAAAGGCAAGGAAAGTGGCATCTCGAACTGGCCCCGAGGTCAGAGATCCTCACACTGTGATCTGTCGTTCTCGGATTGTAATGCTACCTCCGGTTTTAGGCTGGAGAACATTCTTTGGGACTCTTATTCTGCAAAACAGACACAGTGACTGAAACGATGCTGCACGGTATGATGTGGAACACGGCCTGCTCAGCTTTGTGCATTTTCCCTGTAGTCCGGTGTGTTTCATGTTCCGTGTAAACGTGAAAGTTGTCCTGTTTCGAGCAATGGGTGAAATCATTTAGCAAAGCAAGAATCGAAATTGCAGTAATGTCAAGCAGTTCATGGTTATTTGACCAAATCATAAGCGAACATGTTTGCTCACGCACTCACAGATACATTTGTAGCTGAAAAGAGTCTGAGAAGATAGCCTCAGCTTACCATTGATTTTTATCCGGATTGATGAGCTATCATTATTTGTTGCGAAATTGATATTGTAGCCGGCACATCCAAGCAGCCGTGCGAGTCGGAGAGGAATCATGGAACCATTTCACGTGACTTTCCATCTGTTGTCATGCAGGAGCTCAATTGGAAATGCAAGAAAAGGGGGTTGCAGCGCAGCTGGTAGTATGGCCGAGCGGTCTACGGCGGTGGATTAAGGCTCCAGTCCGACAAGGGCGTGGGTTCAATCCCCCGCTGCCATTTCTACTGTTCAGTGGCAACGACAAGCTGTTAAAATGCCGTTTCCATTCCCGCTGTACTCTGTTCACAAGAAAATTTGATTAGCTTCCCGGGAATTAAATGTTGTAGTGGGAATAGTGCCAAATTGTCTATGCTGTCATGATCGTGTTACCTCCCGCGTGGAAAAATTGCAGAACAGCTCTACTGTTGCTTTATGTTCCAAGCATGTTGAGATTTTACTGGAACGAATGGAGACTGCTATTTCATCGCTGTTGTGAAACAAAGTCCTGCGGTGAGTCGATTCATCGTTATGGCTTTCTGGCGAATGGGAAATCGTTCCGATGAATTTTGATGTCATTTGTTATTGAATTTCTCCAATTTCTTCGTTTCCGTCCCGGAGACACCGGAAGGGAAAGGT